>NW_028254389.1:0-119342 GCF_964263255.1 Lissotriton vulgaris | reverse complement strand
TGAAATACACAAAGGGGCAATGCAAAATTTATTGAACCACTGTGATTCTGGGATAAAATATATGTGCTGCAGTAATCAAGACAGAATTGTAACAAAGGAGGGAGGGAGAGAAAAGGGGATTCAGTCTCCCCGAATGCGTTTCATAAACAAAGTAGAATCCACTTGTATAGTGATGGTGATCCCTACAGTGGTGGGGAGCACACAGTGTTGTTAAAATACCCCTCACACACCAACAGGCCCCTTGGTGTCATGCTTCATCATCGGGGTCTTCGCACCACTATATGGGATGTGGCGTGCTACGACTGACGACTACGTGGGAGCACTATTCTTGGACTATGTGAGGGTGAGTGGGTAATTGAATGTACGTGAGTGGTGGGTTAAGTGATGGTTAAAATATACCTGGCTCGTGGGGTAAAAAATAGACTTTTATTAAGCCCCCGGCAGGTATCATTAAAAGGGGTGCAGTGGGAGGTTGTTAGTGTATAATTATGTACATCAACCTCATATGTGCATCTACATGAACATGTTTTGGAGTGAAAAACTCCTTCTTCAGGACGGGGTTTGCACAAAGATCCCCACCTTACTCACATGGATGTAAATGTAAAAATGTATTATACAAAAAGGAAGTGAACTACAGGTGATATGTACCTAATATGTAGTTCAAAGTCGTAGTATCTCCTCGCCCAATTGGCGTATATTAAAGACCTGGAGGGAGAAAAAGCACATTAGATACTTGTTCTCACAATAATCTATTGCTATCTTGCAGGTTGCGGTGACCTTAGGAAAAAGTGAAGGGTTGCCGGTTCCTACATACATATATTATGCCTTAAGTGGTCGTGCACCCTGTAAAGTAAAGTGAAAAAGACTGGACAAAACACACATATAACTGAGGTTCCGTGAATTCTGAACCCGTTATATAAATGTCATGGTTTCGTTACGAATTTGATAGTAGCGAACCGTAACTAATGAGTTTGGCAAGTACGAGTGATTTCATCATGTTAGACCGATGGACTCACTATGTATTTGGGGATTTTGTTCCGAACCATGGGTTCCATTTTGTGCATGGCAGCCATTTTGTGGTTGCCCTCACATAGGCCAATGACTGTGGCCGAACGAGTCTTTAGTACACGTACACGTTAGCTTGAGTTTGTGCTGACTTTTGGATGAACCGATTGAACTGACCTCGTTGCCTGAAGCTGACCTTGTTAAGCCAGTTCCTTGCCCGATAGTTGATCAAGAATGAGGATCAGAGCATAGGAAATTGTAAAGTTTATTATACACACACACCCCTTATCCTGCTCCTTACCTGTTTCTGTTTCTTCTTTTATGGCCTCTTTATGACATGGGTTGGGGTCCTTTTACTATGGGTTTGTCCGGCTTGTGTAAGAAGGAATGTTGGGCTTTCCTGTATAATTAATGATGGGTCGGACAACTGAAAAGTGGGTTTGTCGTCATGCGATACCTTTTGTAACAATACCTATGATTGGACAAATTGTAAATAGTGGGTGTTTGTCCA
Organism: Lissotriton vulgaris; assembly: GCF_964263255.1. NCBI lineage: Eukaryota > Metazoa > Chordata > Amphibia > Caudata > Salamandridae > Lissotriton > Lissotriton vulgaris. The sequence continues at coordinate 117,826 of NW_028254389.1, read as the reverse complement.
GAATGTGATTTTTGGCATAAAAGAGGATGACTCGCCTTACGAATTTGAGCAGTCTCCTACGAATATACCTGTGTTGTACTTCGTGGACTTCTGTTTCTGGTTGCAGCCAATAAATTCGATCTTTGACGCCACCAAGAAGTATCCCGTGTCTTTGTATTCTAAGACAGGTGAACCCGAAGACTTTGGGCGTGCCCCTGGCGCCGCTGGGTTCTAAAACCCGGTTCTTCAGTTGGCGCCCAAAGTGGGGCGACTTCAGCGGTACCGGTCCAAGCCTGAAGATCGTGAGGAGCTTTGTGAGGAAATTCTGGAAGAGGGCCCCCACTTCATCGACCCCCGGTATGTCGAACGTGGACTCAAGGTTTTTGCTGTGAGGCTTCCCGCTTTCCGACGGCTACGAAGGACTGCTGCCCTGACTGTCGCCCTGTCTTGGACCCTTTTGTGACGATTTGTACGGCGAGACGATAGACGGGTCTTTTGGTGGCGTGACTGATACCTTAGTTAAGTATAAGTGGGTCGCTCCCAGTCCTTTGTTTTGGGTTTCTTTGGGTCTTTGATTTGGTACTTGCAATTACCAAAGCTGAGGGACTCGTACATTTACGAGACTATCATTTTTGATAATCCCTTGAAGTTTGAAGTTAGATTAGTGAGCAAAGATGCCTGGTCTTAGCAAAATTAGGAATTTGTTTTGTTGTAGTTATAACAAGGATTCCCGATTGGAGGACTCGTGTCCGATACCTTCTGTTGGAACTCCGACTTATGAGCTCTATTCTAAACATGGCGTGAGCCCCATTACGTTTAATGAAGTATGGGTCTGCTATACTAGGAAAGATGGTGTCTTACGATGGCCCCAACATGGTAGTTTTGATACCGAGATTTTAAATAATTTGGAAGCTGTATTATTCAGGAAGAAAGCCCGGCAATGTTTGACTCTTTCCACCTTTGGCATAAAGAAGCCAAAGAACGAGAAATTAAACAAGCTAAAAGAGATAAGAGAGAAAAGGGTGTATCGATAATGCAAGCTGCTAGGAAGTTTTAAGAAAATGAAGAGGATCATGCGATTGAGGAGTTGCATAGGCAACATAATATGGCCATCGATAAATGTTATCCAGCTTTGCAACCTCTTCTACAAGGTGCAACGAAGGACCCTGAAAAGGATCCTTTGATGTCACATTTGTTGAGATTACCACCCCCTTATGTGCAGAGTGCTACGGCACCTCCACAACCTCTAGCTGTTCAACCTCTTGTTGTTGCTCAGCCACCAGCTCCTCTTCAGCTGGTTCCTCCTCCATACGGGGCAGCCTCCTCTGGGGCCGCCGACTTTGCTATCAGTTCCGCCTCAAACTTCCTTGTCTTACTCTCCTGTACCTTCGACTTCTCCTGCTACTACTCCTACGTTTCTATCACCTCAAAATACTTTGTCTCCTGTCCTTATGACAGCTTTTCCTTCTGTTCGACAAAGAATGACTGATACTGTTACTGGTCTTTTGTCTCCTTTCTTTGGGTCATGAGTGTGACCCCTGTTTCTGCGCGTAAACAATTACGTAGCCAGCTTCCTAGTCCCAAAGAACAGGCAGTGTTAGATCTTTTGGCTCGTAGATGGGTTTCGAATGGCTTCTCAGCCACTGTTTGAGCCTGATCTTTCCGTTAGGAGAAAAGTGAGACAGTATCCAATGAGAGAAGTTCCTCCAGTATGGCGTGATGCGGTAGCTGCTGGAGTGAATAATAATCCCACGGCTGTAGAAGCACATTTCCAAAGAGTGTGGGTACATGTTTCAAGGAAGAGAGCTAAGGTTCTGACTCTCAAACAGTCTTTACCTGATCCCCGTAAGAATCCAGCTGGATATTACAAGGAGTTGTCCCAGACAGTTGACGCATGCATCATGAATTTAGCTGACATAGACATGTTGTTGGGTAGTGTGGTTCCTCAACCTTTGTGGGCGAAGATTCGTCATGAGAATCATGCGCAAGAGTTAGGTGATACATGGGTGAATATTGTTGCTACGGATGGTAGACAGGTTGGTGGAGCTAAGCCTGAGCCTTTAGTTGCAGAATTACCTGGCAGGATTATCAAACTTATGAAGACGATGATGCCGGCTTTACAAGTGAATTGGGATAAGTTAGCCGCATGCAAGCAGAAGAAAGATGAAAATGTGTCTGATATCTTCACTAGGTTTGAGGAGACATTCATAGATAATAGTGGTCAGGATATGAGTACGGAAGGTGGACAAGTTTGTCTTTAATCTACTACCCGAGCTTTGTAATAAGTTGAAAGATTCTGAGAGTTCATGGGCTGTTTCTTCGGCCCAGATATTGGCGACTGCACAGTACTACGAGAACAGGGATAAGGATGAGAAAGATAGAGCAGAGAAAAAGACTAAAGATTTAAAGACGAAGGTTCTTTTGTAGCAGGCGTATCCGCCTAGTTTTAATCAGCGTGAGTTTCAGCAACCTCAGCAGTTTCAGAGATTGTTGCAAAAGCCTGAGTCTTTTTAGCAGCGTATTCCGGTAGGCCCTAATCAGTGTGCATACTGTAAGGAAGAAGGCCACTTCAAGAATAGTAGTCCGATTTTGCTACAGCGTGCGAATGGGGTGTCTGGTGTGCGAGATCGAGGTGTTCAGCAAGTACCTAGAGGTAGAGGACATGGTGTGTTTCCCCAGAATGGACGTTCCTTTCCTCCACAGAATTCTATGAATTGTTTTGATCAACAGAATGTTGCGTCTGGTCAGTCGACTCAATACTCTGCTGATGATTACTATGTTGAGAGTCAGAATGCTGACTGTAATGATTGCTAGGACAGGCATGGACAAAGAGAGGGAGTAGTGTCAGTTCCAGTAGACCAGAGTGGACCTTATGTTTCAGTAGTTACATCAGGTGTGGTAGAGCCTTTTCTTTTGGATACTGGTGCAGCGAAGAGTTCTATCATGCACTCTAAACTCCCTGGCGCACCTTTGTCTGGCTTAACGAATGTTTCGGTAGGATTCTCTGGCGTCCCAGTTCGTAATCCAGTTTCTAGTCCTTTGTCTCTTTCTATCGGGCCTTGTGAATTGGAAGCACCCCTCATTTTGACGACAGGTTGTTGTGAGAATTTGTTGGGTTTGGATTTGTTGAAGAGATTGCATGCGACATTGCATTGTTCTCCTTCGGGAGTACAGCTTACAATGGGTAAGAAAGTAATCTCTCCGATGTATTTGTCTAAAGATCGGCTTCCACTGGAATTGCGTTCTATCCCTGATACTCTTTGGGCTACTGTTCCTAATGACGTGGGTCTTTTGGAGATTCCACCTTATGTTGTGACGCTTAAAGCAAATGCTAAATTGCCACGTATTCCCCAATATAGGATTTCTAGCGATGGTGAAAGAGCGCTTTTAGCGATCATCTATGATCTGATTGAGAAAGTTGTGATTGAAGAAACGAGAGGTAATGTGTGTAACAGTCCTGTTTTGCCTGTCTTGAAGCGTACTGACTCTTCTCAGCCGCCTGTGTATAGGTTTGTGATCGACCTTCGAGAGGTTAATAAGGTTGTTGTGCCACAGTTTCCTGTTGTTCCGGACATTACTGCTTTGCTGACTATGATCTCTGCTTCAGCTGCATGGTTTTCGGTTATCGATCTGAAGAATGCTTTCTTCAGTATCCCAATTGCAGAAGAGAGTAGAGATATTTTTGGCTTCTCTTTAGGAGACCAAAGCTTCCGGTTTAAGCGCGCTCCTCAAGGGTATTGTGAAAGTCCCTCCATCTATAGTCAGGCTTTGAAAACACAGCTTGATATGATTGTCTTACCTGCTGGTGCTGCTCTTATTCAGTATGTGGACGACCTGTTGGTTGCTGCTGATGATGAGGAAACTTGTAAAGAAGCTACTCTTTCTTTGTTGCGACATTTATCTAACCTTCATCATAAAGTGTCGCCTTTGAAGTTGCAGTATTGTCGACAAGAAGTGACCTACTTAGGTCAACTCTTATCGAAGGAGGGAAGAAGGTTGACCCCAGAACGAATTCAAACGATTGCGCAAATGACTGTGCCAACCACACAGAGAGAAGTGCGTGCTTTCCTGGGTATCACCTCCTACTGTAGACAATGGATTGCACATTTTTTGTTACTTGCGAAACCTCTGTTGGCACTTACTCTTTAGGATACTCCGAATCCTCTTCCTTGGTTTGACGAATGTCAGAAGAGTTTTTCTGAATTACGCGATGCATTGTGTTCTACTCCGGTGTTGGGTACTCCCGACTACAGTAAGCCTTTTACACTCTGTGTTCACGAGAGAGAGGGTTGTGCATTGTCAGTTTTGACGCAACAGTTAGGTGACAAGCAGCGTCCATGTGCGTATTTCTCGTTGACTTTGGATCCGGTAGCTAGAGCGTTGCCGAGTTGCTTGAGAGCTAGAGCGGCAGCGGCTGTTTTTATTCAACAGTCTGCTGGCTTGGTAATGGATAATACGTTGGTTGTGATGGTTCCACATGCAGTGGATACTTTATTGAACAGAACGAAGACTCAGCATTTGACTAGTCCGCGGTTGTCAGGTTCTGAGTTGACACTTTTGGCGAGTCATGTGCACATAAAGCGATGCAACACGTTGAATCCAGCTACGTTGTTGCCGATTTCTGTAGAGACAGATGTTCAGGAACAGCATGATTGCTTTCTCAGGACAGAGGAAGAAACGAAGGGTAGAATTGATCTGAAAGATACTCCTCTTTCGAATTCTGATGGTACCTTATGGGTGGATGGTTCATGCTTTAAGCTTCCGAATGGCAATACGACTGCAGCGTATGCGGTTACGACTTTGCATACGATTGTTGAAGCTTCACGTATTCCACAGAATTCAGCTCAAGCAGCAGAGTTGATTGCACTAACGAGAGAGTGTGTGTTGTCAAAAGGAAAGAGAGTGACTGTGTATACTGATAGTCAATGTGCGTTTGGTGTTGCTCATAGCTTTGGGCGTTTGTGGAAGGAACGTGGATTCCTTACTACTCATGGTACGTAGATTCAGCATAGACAGTTGGTGAATGAACTTCTTGACTCACTTACGTTGCCGACGCAAGTTGCGATCGTGAAATGCAGTGCACATAAGAAGGTTACAGAGGGGGGCATCCTTTACAACGCAACTTTTACAATGCACTGCCATTACAACGCAACTTTTACAACGCAAGTGCTTTTACAACGCATTTATTTACAACGCATGCTATTACAACGCAGATGTCTTTACAACGCATGCTATTACATCGTAAGTAGGATTTTAGTAAAGTTAAATTTTAAAAAAAATGTAATTATTTAAAATATTTATTCGTTAATTAATTTTAAGTATTAAATTATTTTTTTATATATATATATATTTAAAGTTTTAATATATTATTAAAAAATACAAATAATACTCAAGTATTAAATTGAAAAATAGTAATTTATTTTTAATTAGTAATATTTTATGTCAATTTATACTAGAGTATTAAATATCAAATGTGTAATATGTTTTAATATATATTTTAATTGTAATATTTATTAATAATTAATATTCTAGTAATTGTTTAAGTTTTATTATGTAAAAAATATTAATTTATAATAAGAAATTACATTAAAGAATTACATAGAAAAAGAGTAATGAGTAAATTTAAATATATTTAAAATAGTCATTTTTTTAGAAAATTATTACTCTAGTATTTATTCCAAAAAGTAAAATTTCTTTTATAAGTTACATTTAATTAGTAATATTTAAAAATAAGTAATACTCATGAAAAAGTGTATGTTTATACATTTATTGTTATTTATTTTTATTACAAAATAATTCACTAGTTTTTTATTTTAAAAGAGTAATGTGAAAATGTATTATTAATACTTAAGTATTAAATTTAAAATTTAAATTAAATTTAAAGACTGTAAAATTTTAAGTTTTTACTATTAGTATTATTATTTTATTTTAATTTATTTTTCAAAATAACTATTGTAAAATAAATAAATATGTGTCTGTAAAATTAATAAATATATATTTACATTTTTTTTTTAATATAGTAAAAATGTGTTTTCTTTAATAAATTAATAAATATTTAATTTAAATAATGTTTATTTAAATTTGTTTAAAAAAAATAGTTGCATTAATAAAATTTAAAAATTAAAAATTAATATAATATTTATTATTGTTTTAAAACATTTTTATAATTTATCATATTTTTAAAGTGAAAGTATTGTATGCTTAAATATGAATTTAAGAAATGTTCCCACGCTTTTACATTGAATTCAATGGAGAGTTTTGTCCTTTATTTATTTCCATAGTTGAAGATTAGAGTCCTGCGGAACTACTTTGCAAGCTGTAAAAAAGGTACTTGGGACAAGTTTTTGCAGGATTTGGCATCAGTGTAGAGGTAAGGTACATTTATTAATATTTTCAGTGTTATTACATTTAATATAAACATACATTAGCAAAAATTACATTAATGAAAACAATTACTCGTTAATATTATTATATTGTTTTTTATTGAAAAAATCATGAAAAAATAAATTAATTTTTATTTGTAATTGTCATATTTTTTAAACTTTTTTTAATGTAAAGAAATATTATAAAAGTAATGTATATTATTAATACATAAATAAATACAAATAGTCCTTTCTTTATCTTTGTAGCTGCTGATGAGGTTGACGCGTAAACGTGTCTTCAAGAGGCCATTTTGAAGAGCGTCGAAGATGGAAGCAGCAGAAAGCTGATCTGCGCTCAGGTAGGAAACGTTTAATACTTAATATATTACAATTTAATGTAATTTAGGATATATATATTGTAAAGAAAGGATAAGGAGAGGTTGCAAATGTAATTGTTTTGTATATGATGTTATTTCAGCATGTCGCTGATCATGTTACTGTAGTATGTCTTTGTCGGGTTGCTTAAAAAAATAGGGAAATGTAAATTAAATATGATACATGTTAATGGGAGAATTTTGTTTGTTTAAAAAAAGTAAAAATGTGAAATGCATTGAAAATTTATATAATGTGAAAACGTAAAGATCGCGTTTCGAATTTTGATGGTTTGGTTGTTTTTTGATTACTTTGGTCGGTTGCTACGTGAATATAGAATTGTTTACAGGATGCAGTGGGGAAAGTCATGGATGTATGAGTAGATTGTTTGCTTTTCGGATGTACTTTGATACACATATGCTGCATGGTGGACAGTTCGACCCCAGGGAGAGCGGACAATCCCACGACACTTCCACAGGACACACACACGTAATGAAACATGATAGCTCCGGATTCCCACGAGTTAGACATTTCCACTTGCACCGAACGCAGACGCAGGCACCGGGAGGGGTGGGAAGGGAGGGGAGTTACATAATAGGAGGACCACCGCAGTGGCACACATTCCGCTAGGACAGCAGTACAATACGGGTCACTGACCAAATAAAAGCAGAGTATGATAACCGCCAAATGTTATCGGAAGAGAACAGGACGGTCCAGTGAGAGGGCTGCATGGTAAATTGACGCCGCCCTGCCTCCGGGATTTGGGCTGAATGGCTGTGTCCACTGCCTCAGGAAAATGATTAGGGAACAGCGACTCTGTATTATATGATGCTAATGGTGGACCTGTATGTTATGCATAACTGCAATAAAAATTGTTTTACAAAAAATGGTGCTTGAATGAAAAGGTTTTTAGAAGATTTTCCATTACTATCAGGATGATTATGGCCGAAAAAAATCGTACATTTTTCAATTTGTAAAAAAATGATGGGTTTGTATAAAGTTTGGATTTCGTGGAGTTTGGATGGTATTCAACATGTACATGCTTGTTGTAATTCTTTAAAAAATGGACTTGGAAACAACCAGGATTTCAAAGCATTTTGATTGTTAATAGAATGTACTAGAACTTTAAAAACCTTTTCAGACGGATTTAGGGGGAAAAAGAATTTCTGGGAGTATGGATGATTTTTAGGATGAATTTTGATTTTGTAGACTAGAAACATTGTTTACCATCCAACGTGCATTTCTTTGATTTTGGATTACTTTGGATGGTGTTATTCATTATTTTTTTTCCGTCCCCTTTGCATTTTTAAAGATAATGCATCTGTATTTTTGAAAATGCTCAAATTTGATTATGGAAAAATAGGTTTATTTTCTATGTGGATTTCTGCTTTTTTTGCAATGGATATTTGTTTCTTTCTTTCTAATGGATTACTATTGGAGAAAGAAGAGGAATAAAAAAAAAGAAGACAATTTAAGGTAAGCTGACCCGACTGTTTATTTAATTTAGGTAGAAGCAGGAAAGTAAGGTGCAGAATAAACTTAGAAATTTAGTATGTTCGCAACAGTATCTAGGTAGTCTAAAGCCACACACAACGTAAACTGTTGTAATATTGCCAATAGTCTCTCAGACATTTCCTTTGATTTTTTTGAGAATGCGTGGGTTTAGACTACCAGTTAATGTTTGAGAGATTCTCCACGACTGAACACCTCCGGACAATCCTTGACGCCGGTCAGAGTGCTTCGCTGATCCTGTTAGATCTCACCCTGGCATTCAATATCCTCAAATCCAGATGCCCAGAACTCCTGCGTCCGCTTCTAACACCTTATGTGCCACAGCGCAGTCTGCGCTCACTAGGCCAACACCAAGTGACAAAGCGGTGCCGTATTGGCGGTCGCTCCTTTAGGGTTCTGGGAGCTAAACTCTGGAACGCCTTGTCACTGAATATTCGCTCCTTGGAAAACCTGTCCGCCTTCCCGAAAGCCGTTAAGACCCATCTGTTCCCCTCTCCTTAGGACTTCCTGTCTCAGCTCTCTCTCCGCTATTGGTATGGTACTTGTGGATCCTCAGCGCCGGGATGCCTCTTTGCTGGGGCAGCTGTTGCGCTTAATCAAAATGTTAACATAACATAACATAACATTTCTTGGAAACTTTGCTCCTTCTCTAAAGTTTCCAAAAATGAGTAGAAGTTAGGGTGTGGTTTGCCAATTGTATGGTTGAAGGAGTTATGCCATCCCTCTATGGCATTGTTTGTTTTGCCTTCTCCTTCTAAGCAGCTCGTGTAACAGTTCCACCACTCCACATGGAAACGTGGCTTCCTCCTGCGACCCAATCTGCTTAGATATCCAATCCATGTGTCCTCAAAATAATTTAGTAAGGGTGCCAATTTGTCTTCATTTTCATTATAATAATCAGATTCTGTAATACCTGTGTAGTACTCGTCTACACTTTCAGGAGGGACAAAACAAAGAGCGGTAAGTTTTTTTAATTCAAAATGTAGTTTGCTATCAGATGAGTATTCTGCAACCAGGGATGTTTTTTGTAATTTACGCCAGAATGCCTGGGAAAAATGGAAAAAACATGCTTGAATTTGGGTATCCGTGTACGTTTTAGTGATCACATTGATCATAGCCAATTAAAAATCAATAATTATCTTCCTAGGACTTTTGTTGGATGTTTTGCTTTTAATCACTGATAAAAACTCAGTGTAGGTTGCTAATTGCTTATCTGGTAGCAAACTATATACTAATGGAATTACATTATGGTTAATCTTTGCATGAATAGTGTAAATTTGGGTGAAAGGATGGGGTGTACTTTTAAACGTCCCATCCATCATCCAAATTTCACTATTTTCTAACTTAACAAGGTTGCGGGGTGTACTAAAGAATACGTTTATGAGGGTTTTGGTTGTCGTGCAGGAGGAAAGGTTTGTTAAAAAAAGATATAGTGAGTTCATTAGGGATTTTAATGTCAGAAAAAGTATGAGGAATTGAAGTTTGAGTGTTACTTGCCTGCTTTTGTCTTTGTATAATTCTTCTCAAATTGGGTATAATAGGCATACTACTAGCAACATGACTAGGAACATGCTGTGCAACCTCTCGTAATATTGATCCAGTAGTGTCATTGGAGGTGCTTGCAATGTCTTTCATTTTGTTTAAGGTTTCCCTTACTTCAATCTCCATTGCAGAGGCAGAGTGGTTATGTTCTGTTGTTTTAATAAAGATATCATCAAGGGTAACCGCTCTGCCGCTTCAATGGGATGAGAAGTATTGCACACACCTCCAATGTCTACGTGGTTCCCTTATCCTTTCTTTACAATATCTATATCCAGATTGTTTCAATAAACGGTTTCCTTTTCTAGATTTTATGTATGTTGCTGTTTCCAGAGTTGACATTTTCTGTGAAAAAAAGAGGTTTATTTTAGAATGTATATTTTATACACTTAATAAGAAAGTACACTATTCTATACGTTCTCTACTGCTGTAGCTTTCTGGAGTTTCAATAGTAAATACTGCCCCTGCACTATCCCACACTTTCCCTACTGTTGCACCTTCCTTGAGTTAGAATAGTTAATTATGCCCCTACACTATTTCACACTTTCACTACTGCTGTATCTTGCTGGAGTTATAATAGTAATTTTAGACACTACATTATCCATCACTTTTCCTACTGCTGCACCTTCTTGGAGTTAGAATAGTAAATTCTGACCCTACACTATCCCACACTTTTCCTACTGCTGCACCTTTCTGGAGTTAGAATAGTAAATATTGCCCCTACACTGTCCATCATTTTATTTACTGCTGCAAATTTCTGAAGTTAGAATAGTACATCCTGCCCCTACACTATCCCACATTTTCCCTACTGCTGCACCTCTCTGGAGTTAGAATAGGAAATCCTGCCCCTACACTATCCCTCACTTTCCCTACTACTGCACCTTCCTGGAGTTAGAATAGTAAATATTGCCCCTACATTATCCATCACTTTCCCTACTGGTGCATCTTCCTGGAGTTAGACTAGTAAATCCTGCCCCTACACTATCCCACACTTTCCCTACTACTGCACATTTATGGAGTTAGAATAGTAAATATTGCCCCTACACTATCCTTCACTTTCCCTACTGCTGCACCTTCCTGGAGTAAGAATAGTAAATCCTGCCCCTACACTATTCCACACTTTCCCTACTACTGCACCTTCCTGGAGTTAGAATAGTAAATTTTGCTCAAACACTATCCATCACTTTCCCTACTGTGCACCTTATTGGAGTTATAATAGGTAATCCTGCCCCTTTACTGTCCTAGATTTTACCTACTGCTACAACTTCATTGAATTAGATTAGTACATGTTGTTTTTACACTGTCCTTTATTTTGAAAACTGCAGTATCTTTTAAAAGTATAAATACACAAGTACTGCTTTTTATTTATGTTTCTTTGCTAGGAATGTTCTTTTGAATTACCTTCTTTGACTTGTTCTTTTTCCTTGTTCGGTTTGTTGTATGTATTGGGTTTTCTGTTTGCTTCGGTTTCTTTAGACTTGTTTCTGAATCTGAAAGTAGATAAAAGTATGTTAATGTGATTTTTTGTTTCAATGTTTGTTAAACAAAGAAAAATGTCTGCTTTTCTGTGCAAAAACTTAATTTTGCTCTACTGTAACCATACATTTTCTCACACTTTACCAACAGCTACACCTTCCTGAAGTTAGAATAGTAAATCCTGCCTCCACACAATTCCTCACTTTTCCTACTGCTACACCTTCTCGGAGTTAGAATAGTAAATCCTGCCCCTACACTATCCCACATTTTTCCTATTGCAGGACCTTCCTGGAGTTAGAATCGTAAATCCTACCTCTACACTATTCCACACTTTCCCTACTACTGCACCTTCCTGGAGTTAGAATAGTAAATTTTGCCAAAACACTATTCATCACTTTCTCTACTGCTGCACCTTATTGGAGTTATAATAGGTAATCCTGCCCCTTTACTCTCCTACATTTTACCTACTGCTTCAATTTCCTGGAGTTAGATTAGTATATGTTGCTTTTACACTATCCTTCATATGGCCGGGATGCCCGCCACCCCCTCCCAACACAATCAATCCCCAAGGATGGGAGAAGGCGGACACAGGTTTGAACTTTTGGAAGGCAGGAGGGAGTCACCCTCCCGGCCGTATTTATTAAAATATGAAACAAAATTTAAAACATTAAATAAAAGTTTCATAATTATGTAAGATTTTACATTTATTACATTTCGATGAAGACATGTTCTTTGGCTAACCTTAACAGATCTCTAATACAAAGGTTTCCTAGCCGAGTCTAACATCCTGCAAATGCATCCATTCTAAATTAAAATTGTACATCCTAGCATTAAGGGCCAACGGCAAGGTCTTAACCGGTGTCAGATCCCCTACTACCAAAACTCTCGCCCTCACGGTGTGAGTGGCGCATGCGCAGAGGACTCTACCCTCGTTGCCAACTGTAACTTCCCTTGTCATGGTGTGGGCCCCCTTTCCACTCGACGCCATCTTAAAGGTCGTCCGAGTTCCTGTGTGAGGTATCTGTAGGAAGGACAGCGTGGACTCCCCCCCATCCCCACACTCTCTATCCGCCGTCGCGGATATCCGGCCCCCGGGAAATTAGTAGGAGGGGCATCTAGCCGCCTCCCCACTGGGAGGGGCCTATGGCCGTCTCCCCCTAGGCGACCCATCCTTAGTGGGTGCCGCCTCCCCATGGGAGGGGCCAATGGCCGCCTCCCCCCGGGCGCTCCCATCCATTCTGGGTGGCGCCCCCCTCTAGGGACCTTGAAATTACTGCTCACCGATCATGCCCTTACCGCCACAGGCCGGATAGGTGACCGACTATCCGGCCCCCCCTACTCCTCCTAAAGGTCATGCTTCCTCAAACCCCTTAGCCATGCTATGAAGTCTCCTATGAGTAAATCATTCCCCTCCCTGGACAGGTGAACCCCATCATTCAGATACATGAGATCACCCTGAATACACCCGTGAGGAATGCTATGCAACTGCGAAGAGCGAAACAATTTACCAATTTTATTGTTAACCCTTTTCACCGAATGGTTCAGTGCTGACACCGAAAGGCCCCCCCGCCATACCTTCCTGGGAATCATGTGGGACCAGGCAATCGTGCACCCCGGGATTCTTTTAGCCAACCAGCTAACAGCAGACAAAATTTGTTCAAACAACACTCGTCTACCCAGTGTCACCAAGTCATTGCCCCCCAGGTGTACTATGAGTACAGATGGCGGTGACCTTTGCCGCCCTAAGAGACCCTCAAAAAATGATTCGAATTGGTCAAGGAAGGCCACTCTGTACCCGTATTCCCCAGCTGCGTGAGTCGCGTCACCTGCTTTGAATACGTCCCCAGCGTGCCTCACATATGAGTGGCCCACGGCCCATACCACTCTCCCTCCAGACGGTGATCCTTGACCGCTGGTCTCCTGGTGCTGGGTCGACTGCAAATTCCGCCCCGCGTGACAGGCTCGCGAAACTGTAATTCAAACAAAAGACAAGAAGCGTGAGTGCATGTCAATTGATCTTTACAACATGTGCAATCGCACATACCTTTTGAAGCAATTCGAGGACCATCGTCCCAACTGTTTAACTTCCTCCGCACTCTGACCCCTGGCTGTAGCCTCAGTAGCAGCCCCTATCCTAAAGGAGTGGGTCCCAAAATCGCACGGGTCCATGCCCGCAGCAGCGATTGACAGTGCTAGCACCCTCTGGAACTGAAACCTCGTCAGTGGGGTGCCATCCTTGTGCCTTAGCAAACTCCCCCCCCCATGTAGCCGCCCTTAGTGCCAAGTATTCCTCTATACACTTTATCGGGCACGTGGGGGACCCTCGCGCGCGCTGCACGACAACACTATTTCCCATAGCCCCCTGGTCGGTGTTGGACCTGGCTATCAAGACCACCATCGAATCACCCCTAATTTGGACGTGATCCCTGCACAAGCCTCCCTCAACGTCTTTCTTATTTCTTGCGACCAGTTCGCTCACCCGCATAGCCACATGGAATGCTAAAGCGAAAGCTGCCCGGAACAGAACTGCTTCGAAATGGGAGGAGCACGTCTCGTCTAGTTTCGCTACGAGTAGAGACAACCTGTGTAAGCCAATCGGGCGCCTCGCATCTTGCTTGCGACCCTCGAGGCGCTGCCAGCCGTGAAGGGCCTTCTTAACCAAAAAGGAACCCGTTGGGTCTTTTATGCCATGCACCTGCGCCATGAATGAAATGGCCGCTGATCGGCCTTCTCTGTGCAGCGCTACCAGGAACCCCAGGAAGGATTCCTCCTGACCCCAGCTCTGACTCCCTGTGGGACCCAAAAATGTGCAATAGGAACGAAACGCTCCTTCGTATGCCTTCCTTGTCCTGGGGGCTAAGCTTGCTGCCACGAGGTCTTGTAATCCGGGGCACCGATTAGCCATAGTGCTTCGGGGAATGGTGCCGCCACTAGGTCCGCTGTAGGTAGATAACCCCTGAACGCCTGCATATGTGAACGAGAGAGTGCATCAGCTGCATGATTCAGTACGCCTGGCACATGTTTCGCCCTGAACTGTACATTCAGTCTCATGCAAAGCAGCACAACTTCTTTCAACAATCTCAAGATCCATTTGCAGCGTGCTGCCTGTTGGTTAATGCATTCGACAACAGTCATATTATCAGACCAAAAGACCACTGAGCGGTCCCTGAAGTCGTCAGGCCATGCCATCAGAGCAACCCAAATGGGGAATAACTCCAAGAACCCAATGTTACCTGTGAGACCGCTGGAGTGCCACCACGTCGGCCATGTTTGCGCCGACCATCGATTACCTAAGATGGCGCCAAATCCCACGCTCCCTGCTGAGTCAGTCCACAGACCTAGTTCATCTGAAGATGCTGGCGGCTTGTTCCACACAACTCGACCGTTGAAGTCCGCCAGAAATGCCAACCAAATGCGCATATCCTGGCGAACCTCTGCCGACAGTCTCGTACGGTGGTGCCCCTATTTGAGACCAACCATAGCTTGTGCAATGGAGCGTGAGAAGGGGCGGGCCATTGGTATCACCCTCAAAGCAAAGTTAAGCTGACCCACTGTTTGTTGTAACTGGTGCAGGGTCACTGTCTCCTTGCCCAGGCATTGCGTCAAGGAAGCCCTAAACTTAGCCACCTTATCCATCGGTAAACGGAAACATCCCTCCACAGAATCGAGCTCAATTCCCAGAAACTCCAGTGAAGTAGATGGTCCAACCGTCTTACCTGGTGCCAATGGGACTCCAAACTCCCTCATGAGGATGCAGAAGTCGTGCAGCGCCTGCGCACAGTTCGTATCGCCGGCTACTCCCAAGAACAGGAAGTCATCAAGATAGTGCATAACATGCTTATGCCCTGTGGCCTCGGTGAATGCCCACTCTAAAAAACAGCTGAACATTTCAAAATAGGCACAAGAAATGGAGCAACCCAGAGGCATGCATTTATCCATGTAATAACTCCCTTGAAATGCAAAACCTAGCAAACGCTGATCCTGTGGGTATACCGGGAGCAACCGGAATACCGATTCGATATCTGATTTCGCCATCAGCGCCCCGGGGCCCAGGCGATTTAACATGGCCACGGCATCATCGAACGATGCGTACCGCACTGAACAAACTTCTGGGTCAATGGCCTCGTTCACCGAGGAACCCCTTGGAGCAGATAGGTTATGAATAAGTCTAAACTCCCCTGGGTCTTTCTTCGGGACAACCCGCAAAGGGGAACAGATGAAGTCCGCCACCGGCGGGCGATGAAAAGGCCCTGCCACTCGCCCTAAGCTGACTTCTTTTGCTATTTTCTTCTCTGCCACGCTTGGGTTGTGCTGTACCGATAACTGGTTTCTACAAAAGGAGTCCCCCCGAAAATCCCCCGCCGGGATGTGGAAGCCATGTAAGAATCCCTTCCTCAACACCCCAGCGGATACATGATCAGGGTATTTGTTCAACCAAGGAGTCATAGCCATGAGATCAACGGGTGTAGGCAATCGGTCACAATGTTCTACCTCACTCCTGCTTAGACCCTCCTTTTCCTCCCGTCCCGCTATTTTTAGATCTACATGAACTTTCCGGGTGTGAGGAATTCCCACAGCCCACACACACATGCTTGAACCTACATGTTCCCTGCGGTCTGTTACAGTTGCCTCGATTGAAGCCCCACCAGACCCCACGCTTGCCGCCATTCCCGCCGGTCTTAGACTGGTAATCCCCACCGGCGCCCGCTCGAAAGGGCACCCCGGGCTTTTGGCGGACGACTCCTGACCCACTGCCGCCTGGCGAGGACGTACCTGCCGCCCCTGGCAGGAGCTGCTTGTGCCATGACACCGAGTCCAGGCAATCCCAAGTCAAAGTAGCATCATATTCTTTTGCTTTCCGGAATTTCATGTCATAACCTTTCCATTCCTCCCCCTCATACATTGAATAAAAATCCATAATACGATTTTGATAGCAAGTCAACTCAGTCATCACCTCGGGTTTACGTTCCCCCATAACTGCAGTAAATATAGAAAAGGCCTTAACCCAGTTCGTTACTGTCTCATCCACCCTACATTCCGCCATCTTGGCGCGCCAGACGCTCGGGTGCCACAAATCCTTCTGGGTTTTAGCATATTCCATCTCGCGATGGTCAGTTAATAATGAAAACATGTTAACATATTTGTCTCCCCATATTAACTCTTTCGTGGCCATAGGGATGTGCTGTGCCACCTTCTCCCGCCTCGAGGGTATTGAACCCTCCCCCGCCATTGGCAATGCGAGCTTACCCGGTTCGGCCGTTGTTCCCGCCGTCTTCTCGTGACCAACTGCAGGTCCTGCCGGTGCCACCTGTGGGGGAACAAGAGGAACATTCGCCTTTGCGACATCTCTCGACTGCTGCAATTGCTCGATTAGTATTCTGGCCTCTTCGGCCGGGTCTCCAGGGGCCACTGCGCACCCTGCCTTTTTCTTGAGCCATGCTGCCAACTGGATGGCCAATTTGGGAGGCATTTCCTCATCATTAGCGGGAGTAATCACAACCGGGATCGGCTGACCTATATCTGGGTTTGGTACCGGGTTGTCTGTCGGCATGAGGGGGGCGACTGGGGGTACCTCTGGAACCGGGACCTCCCCTGAAACCGCCCTCTTCTTGACCCGTTTCCCTCTACCCTCGGGGACGACTCCCGGCAAGGCCGGGCCTATTACCTTCTTAGGATGACCCGGGCTGCTCAGTGCAGCCAGCTGTTTTTTGACCTCTGCCAAACCTCTACCGATCGATTGGACTTGTCCGAGTTTTCGGTCCATGCAAGCCATCCGGTTCGACAATAGGCATAGCACCTTATCCGTCTCGGAACCCTTTCCCGCTTTCTTGCCAGCCATGGTTTCGAGTATTCCGCTCTTAGTCGATCAACGAGGCCAAATAACTGAAAGAGAAACAACAAGATTACAAGTTCTCAAAATTGCTGCTTGTTCCGTCGAGGGCTCACGAGCAACGAGTGGGTGCAGCCTTCAGAGCACATGAACAAGAGGACGCTTCTTCGGATTCCCGCTCTATTTATTCTTCTGGGGGAGGGTGTGTACCCTACTCCGGTACGCCTACTGGGCGTGGTCTTCGGTGTAGGTGTCTAGGACAACCCTTCTTGGGCGGGAAAAGGCGCGCCCCGGCTACGCCGCTTCGGGCATACCAGCCGAGCCACGCCCCCCGCCCAAAATGGTTTCCCGGGGGGATCGGGGCACCCAACCATACGTTCGGGGGGACCGAGTGGTCGCCCCTTTCCATTTTCCATACTGCAGCATCTTATAAAAGTATCAATACTCAAGTACTACCATTTATTTATGTTTATTTGCTAGGAATGTTCATTTGAATTACCTTCTGTGACTTGGTTATTTTTCCTTGTTCGGTTTCTTGATGTCTTGGGTTTTCTCTTTGCTTCGGTTTTTCTTAGAGTTGTTTCTGAATCTGAAAGTAGATAAAAGTATGTTAATGTGATTTTTTGTTCAATGTTTTTTAAACAAAGAAAATTGTCTGCATTTCTTTGCAAAAACTTAATTTTGCTTTAATGTAACCATACATTTTCGCACACTTTACCTACTGCTACACATTCCTGGAGTTAGAATAGTAAATCCTGCCTCTACACTATCCCACACTTTTACTACTGCAACGAGATCTTGGAGGTAGAATAGTAAATACTGCTCCTACATTATCCCACATTTTTCCTACTGCTGCACCTTCCTGGAGTTAAAATAGTAAATCTTGCCAATATACTATCCCACACTTTCCCATACTGGTGCACCTTCATGGAGTTAGAATAGTAAATATTACTCCGACACTATCCATCACTTTCCCTACTGCTGCACCTTCCTGGAGTTAGAATAGTAAATCCTCCCCCTACACTATCCTACACTTTCCCTACTACTGCAACTTCCTGGAGATAGAATAGTAAATCCTGCCCCTACACTATCCCACACTTTCCCTACTACTGCACCTTCCTGGAGTTAGATTAGTACATTTTGGCCAAATACTATCCATCACCTTCCCTACTGCTGCACCTTATTGGAGTTAGAATAGGTATTTCTGCCCCTTTACTATCCCACATTTTACCTACTGCTTCAATGTCCTGGAGTTAGATTAGTATATGTTGCTTTTACACTATCCTTCATTTTCCATCCTGCAGCATGTTATAAAAGTATCAATACTCAAGTACTACCATTTATTTATGTTTATTTGCTAGGAATGTTCATTTGAATTACCTTCTTTGACTTGGTTATTTTTCCTTGTTCGGTTTCTTGATGTCTTGGGTTTTCTCTTTGCTTCAGTTTTTCTTAGAGCTGTTTCTGAATCTGAAAGTAGATAAAAGTATGTTAATGTGATTTTTTGTTTCAATGTTTTTTAAACAAAGAAAATTGTCTGCATTTCTGTGCAAAAACTTTATTTTGCTTTAATATAACCATACATTTTCTCACACTTTACCTACTGCTACACCTTCCTGAAGTTAGAATAGTAAATCCTGCCCTTACACAATCCTTTACTTTTCTTACTGCTACACCTTCTTTGAGTTAGAATAGTAAATGTTGCCCCTACACTATCCATCACTTTCCCTACTGCTGCACCTTCCTAGAGTTAGAAAAGTAAATCCTGCCCCTACACTATCCCACACTTTCCCTACTACTGCACTTTCCTGGAGGTAGAATAGTAAAAATTGCTCCTACACTATCCATCACTTTCCCTACTGCTGCACCTTCCTAGAGTTAGAATAGTAAATCCTGCCCCTACACTATCCCACACTATCCCTACTATTGCACCTTTATGGAGTTAGAAAAGTAAATATAGCCCCTACTCTATCCATCACTTTCACTACTGCTGCAACTTCCTGGAGTTAGAATCGTAAATCCTGCTCCTACACTATTCCACACTTTCCCTACTACTGCACCTTCCTGGAGTTAGAATAGTAAATTTTGCCAAAACACTATTCATCACTTTCCCTTCTGCTGCACCTTATTGGAGTTATAATAGGTAATCCTACCCTTTTACTATCCTACATTTTACCTACAGCTTCAATTTCCTGGAGTTAGATTAGTATATGTTGCTTTTACACTATCCTTCATTTTCCATACTGCAGCATCTTTTAAACGTATTAATACTCAAGTACTGCCATTTATTTATGTTTCTTTGATTGAAATTTTCATTTGAATTATCTTTTTTGACTTGGTTATTTTTCCTTGTTCGGATTGTTGATTTCTTGGGTTTTGTCTTTGTTTGCTGTTTTTCTAAGAGTTGTTTTTCAATCTGAAAGTAGATAAAAGTATGTTAATGTGATTTGTTGTTTTAATGTTTTTTCAACAAAGAAAAATGTCTGAATTTCTGTGCAAAAATTTAATTTTGCTTTACTGTAACCATACATTTTCTCACACTTTCCCTACTGAGGCATCTTTCTGGAGTTAGAATAGTTATTTTTGTACCTTCATCATTCCACATTTTTCCTACTAATATACCTTCCTTGAGTTAGAATATTCACTTTCCTGCAGTTAGAATAGTAAATCCGGCTTTTATACTATTGATCACTTTTACTAATGTTGTATATTTTGGAGTCAGAATACTTATTTTTGATATTTCATCATCCCTCACTTTCCCTACTGATGCATATTTCTGGTTTTTGAATATTTATTTTTGCTCTTTCACCATCCCACACTTTCCCTACTGCTGTAATTTCCAGGACTTACAATAGTAATTTTAGACTCTACACTATCCCACACTTTTTCTACTGCTGCACCTTGCTGAATTTGGAATAGTAAATATTTTCCCTACACTATCCCATTACTTTTCCTACTGCTGCATCTTCCTGGAGTTAGAATAGTAAATAGTGCTTCTACACTATCCCTCGCTTTCCCTTCTGCTGTACCTTCTTGGAGGTAGAAAAGTAATTTTAGACACTACACTATGCAACACTTTACCTACTGCTGCACTTTATTAGAGTTATAATAGGTAATCCTGCTCCTTTACTATCCCATATTTTACCTACTGATGTACCTTATTGGAGTTAGATTAGTAAATATTGCCTATACATTATCCTACACTTTCCCTACTGCAGCATGTTTTTTTTTTTTAAATGTTACAATTTATTTTTGTTTCATTTATTTACCTCTTTAAGAAGTCGGCCTTCTTTCTTCCACAGAAAAATATTTCTGGTTATTTTCGTACTTGTTTTTTTCCTGTCACAAAGATAATAAATGTGTGTGTATTAGAAGCAGTTCTCGTAGTGTTGGAAACTTGTGAACTGCCTCGAAAAATATTTAAAAATAGTACCTTTTATTTTAGTTGGACAGGAGTGTCGTACTTTTTTGAAAATGCAATTTCGATTAGTAATCTTTGTATTTCTATCAGTTGTGCTGTTAAAAAAAATAATTTATATTTATTAAATGTCAAATAATATATTGCTATAGGTTTACTTTGTACTCTTTTAATTTAGATTTTATAATATCATAAAAAAGTAGAAGTGTAAAATATATTGTAGCTTTTCAAAGGTTTACTTTATGTAACGTTCATTTTTCTAAAAGCATTATGTCGCAAATTTATTAAAGGTGTAAATAATTACTTACATATATATATATGTACTTACTTATTTTATGTAAGTTATTTTGCACGTATAAAATAGATTGTTTATTCTTGACAGTTTGAAAATCCTCTAAATTATTTAAAAAAATATATTACTACTGATTCTCATTATTATTCTTTACAACTAAAACATGCAGTTATTTGTTTCTACACTTACTTGAGTGTTTGAATATATTTTGTTTTCAATCAATTCCGGTCGTAGTTTGTTGTATAGGTCAGAGGGTCAGGTTTCAGCGTCTGCTCACTCTGGGAGTTGATAATCAACTGGTTTTAAAATGGTGTCTTGCTCGTATTTATAATTTTTTCATAGTGTTATTATAATTTGTGAGAAATGCAGCGTTTTAATGTGCTTGTAAAATCGTTAAATTTTCTGTGGAAACTTACAATTTAAAATTATGTTTTATTAAAGTATTGTTTTAACTTTCACGTTCCGTTTGGCATCCATTTTGAAATTCGTGTTGTGGTGTTATTTTCATGAAAAAAGTAGTAGGACAAAAAAATGAATGTTGTCTTTCTAAAATGGCGACTTTTTGAAAGATAAATTTTGATATTACCAATTTTAATTTTATTAATCTGATTTAAGCATTGTTTATGCTTTTTTAGGATACATTAAAAATTCGTATAGAAATGTCGCCTTTTAGAAAATCAGCTAGTACTTCTTTTAATACTCGAGTATTAATTTTAATACTCGAGTATTACTTTAAAAAAAGATTGTATTTCGTAACATCTTCGTTCAGTTTTTCCCCACATTTTAATACACTTCCCCATCCAAAACCCCTATTTTCCCTGCATCCCGTGCCAGAGTTTATTTTACAAAATTAAAAAAAAATAATAATAATTTTAATGCGTTGTAAAGGTATGCGTGGTAAGTGATTTCGTTGTAATGGTACTTTTACATTACTTTTACTATTTCACGTTGTAAAAGTATGCGTTGTAAAGTCATGCGTTGTAAAGGTACTTGCGTTTTGAAAAATGCGTTGTAAAAGCATGCGTTGTAATAGTAGGCGTTGTAACGTCATACATCCTCTGATGACGTTGGTCGTGGTAATGCGTTTGCGGATGAAGTAGCGAGAGAAACGGCGAAAGATGTGACGAGTCAAATGTATGTTGCAGGTCCAGCGAGATGGGTTCCGGATAGCGGAATGTGTGAAGACACAATAGAGAGTGTGAAATCGATTCAGGCTGAGGCTACTGAGAAAGAGTTGAGTGTGTGGAGAGAGAGTACGGGAATGTTGGATTTGACTGGTTGATGGATTGAGTTGTCAGAACATCAGCGATGGTTGTTGCCTGACGTGTATGTGCTTCCAGTGGTTATGATGGCACATGGAATGGCTCACATCAGTGCGAAAGGGATTTGTAAGTTGTTGGCTCCAGTGTGGGAGAATGATGAGATTCCTAAGTGTGCGGAGAATCTGTTCAAGAATTGCATGGTTTGTCTGATGTATAATCCTGGCAAGGGAACCCCAACTCCAGCTGGTCACTTTGCGCCTCCGACGTATCCGTTCGAGGTGCTGCAATTGGATTTTATCCACATGGAGAGATGTAATAATCTGAAATACGTCCTTGTGGTTGTCTGTGCCTTTTCAAGATGGGTAGAGGCTTACCCCCTAAAAGATAATACTGCCTTATCCACAGCTAAAGTCTTACTCATGGAATTCTTCCCTAGGTTCGGTTTGCCAAAGATGGTGTGGAGTGATAATGGAAGTGAGTTTGTGGGCCTAGTCATGAAGAGAGTGTGTGAGGGTTTGGGCATAAGGCAGAAATTCCATGCTACGAATCACCCCCAATCAGCTGGTTTTGTCGAGTGCTATAATGGCACCCTGAAGCTTAAGTTAGCCAAGAATCAGGCGAGTTCTGGTCTCCAATGGCCCGATGTGTTGCCGGTGGCACTTTTTTCAACTAGAACTACAGTACATTCTCGAATAGGACTTAGTCCATACGAGATCGTGTTTGGTCGCCCGGCTAACATGTGGGGAGTGCCGAGACCAACGAAGTTTAGTGATATTGAATATCCTGTGTTGGTTGATTACTTGTATGACATGACGGCTAAATTGTGTGTCTTACATCAACAGGTTCATGATAACCTCCCACAAGCATCTGAAGATCCAGGACACACTATTAATCCAGGAGACTGGGTCCTAGTGCGCAACTTTCAGCGGATCAAGAGCGTTCAGCCCCGTTGGACTGGACCATATCAAGTACTCTTGTCAACACAAACAGCAGTGAGAGTCCACGGCAAGAAAAATTGGATCCACCGCGTACATTGTAAGAGGGTTCCTTTACATCTGCCGTATGATCAGTGGATCCGTGAAGGTATTGGTGATTCAGAGACAGAAAGAGTGCCGAAATTTATGCCGTTTAGTGACGCACATTTGGTATGGACAAGGTCTGAGCGAGAGGACGATGATATCTTGCAAGCAACTGTGCCTCCGCCTTTGAGATTGGACACCACTGAGCCTGAATTGTTGTTCCGAGATCAGACGGTGCCTGGTAAAGGCCGCTATAATTTGCGACCAAGAAACAATGGACTAATAAAGAAATAATTGCTTTCTGTTTTTGAAAACTGCACTCTCTCATCCAAGAAGCTGTTTTGATTTATTTTTCTTTTTTCGAACCGCCATCCGGGTTCAGCTGTAGGGTCGCGGTATCAAGACTTAGGGGGTCATTACGATCGCGGACGGACTTGAGTCCGTCCGCGACCCCAGAGCATGAGGGAACGTCCGCATGGGCTGCGGCGTTCCCTCTGTGCAGATTAGGATGTGACCGCCTGGGTGGCGGTCACATCCTCTATTTTAACATTGCGGCGGGTGGAGCTTCAAGCTGCACCCGCAGCAATGTTAAAAAAGCATGCACAGCATTTGCATGCACAAAGCGGCAGGCACCGCGCGGTGCCTGCTGCATTGTGCACGCAAATGCAGGGGGGTACCATAGGTACCCCCCATGTGCACCCCCCACTACACCTAGGGGGCCCGCAACGGGCCCCCGCAGTGCAGTTACACATGCTTTTCCACGGCGGAAAAGCCGCCGCGGAAAAGCATGTTCAAAAGTACATCCTAATCTGGCTGATGGTGTCTGAGAGACACCGTCACCATTTTAGTGCTTTTCCGCCGCGGTTGTAAGCCAGCCGCGGCGGAAAAGCTGCGAACCTAAACCATGACCCACCAGCCATCCTAATGTGGCGGTGGGTCCTGGTGGGTCCGCAGAGGATTTTCCGCATCCTCCGGGCCGGCGGTGGCTTCCGCCGGCCAGAAGGAGGATGCGGAAAATCCTCCATCGTAATGACCCCCTTAGAGTGGCAAACCGTGTAGAAGCAAGGTTGATGGTTCTGGTTTGTTCTAGGGCGTTCCCTGGACTTACAGAAGCACACCTGAGCGAAGAAAACCAACTGCCGCAAACAGCACGGTTAGAGGATGGAGTTTTTTGAGATTGAGAGTTGTTGCAGAAATGAACTTTAAGACGAAATTGTGTAAATTGATTCGTAGTAAATGTTTCTTAATAACGTGTCTTCTAGTGTTTCTTAGCATGACGTTGTCTTTGGTGGGTTGGATTGACATCTGCACCCACCTCCCAACCTATGTCTTTTCCTACTACTACTTCTTTGCATTCTTTTCATACTTTACCTGAACATGAACTGATTAGGAGGTCAGAGTTTATTAATAATTCCTTTGTACAGCTTCTGCATCAACATCAGTTGGTAGTGAACACCACTAATTGTTGGGTGTGTGGTCTTATGCGACATACTACGGATAGAGGTATTCCCTGTTTGGTTCTGCCATTCAGTTACAATGGGTCTGTATGGGCATATCAGACGATGTTTATTTATACCAACAAATTCTATCCCCTGCGTTCCATGAAAGATAACTCGAGTAATAGTGCCTTAGTGAAGGGGATAAAGGATATGATCAGAGATATCGATACATATGAGACTATTCCTAAGGATGAGGCATTAGCTTATATCGGATGGAACATGACTGGATATAGTGTTAGTCTGAGTGAAAAGCAGAGGCGGAAAAGGTCACCTCCGATTTGGATCGTACCCCGTCGTGGTCATTTTTGTCTGCAAGGTAATGGCAAGAATCCGAGAGCTCAGTTAGGGAAGAGTGTTTGTACTCGGATGTATGTTTTTGCGTCCCAGACTTCCCCACCATCTTTAGCAGCTAAGGGCACGTATTTTTTTTGCTATGACAGAGCATATACATGGTTGCCCCCTGATTTTTCGGGAACCTGTTATGTTGCATATTTGTTACCCCCTACGTATACTGCTGCTGCAGATTACCACAGAACGAGAGTTGTTAGAGGTGTCTTTGATCAGGAAGATACCACAGGACAAGAAGTGGGAGACTTTCTCAAGGGTTTCCTACCGTTTTGGGGACCTATGGCTAATAGTAGAAACATACGGCAATTGACGAGAGTGGGTGAGTACACCATAAATGAAACTGCCGGTGCCCTTAGTAATTTGACTGCTGAGCTTCAAGCGGATCGCCTTATGACATTACAGAATCGTATGATTCTAAATTTCATACTTGCAGATCGAGGTGGAGTATGTAAATTGATCCAATCGAGTTGCTGCGTTTTCATACCAGATAATGCTCCTACAGTATACCAGGCCATTTCTAAGTTACATAAGATCTCCGAGTCTGTACATGTGGACGAAGGAGATTGGTAGTTGACTGGATGGTTTTGTGGACTGTTATCCACTTGGGGATGGAAGATTCTGATGATCATCAGGATGGCTTTAGCGATTCTTTTCTCGTGTTGTCTCTGTATACAGTGTGGTCGTGCTATATGAGGCCTTTGTGCTACTACGTGTGTAAGGAGACCTGTCTCGAGAGAAGTACTGAGTAATAGGATGATGCTCCAACAGCATCTTGATGATCTGATGAATACTGACGTCGATTCAGATGCAGACTGAGTGATTGCCTATGTAAGGGCAAAAGGAGGGTTTGAGGTTCCGTGAATTCTGAACCTGTTTTATAAATGTCATGGTTTCGTTACGAATTTGATAGTAGCGAACCGTAACTAATGAGTTCGGCAAATACGAGTGATTTCGTCATGTTAGACCGATGGATTCACTATGTATTTGGGGATTATGTTCAGAACCATGGGTTCCATTTTGTTCACGGCAGCCATTTTGTGGTTGCCCTCACATAGGCCGATGACTGCGGCCGAACGAGTCTTTAGTACACGTACACGTTAGCTTGAGTTTGTGCTGACTTTTGGATGAACCGAGTGAACTTACCTCGTTGCCTGAAGCTGACCTTGTTAAGCCAGTTCCTTGCCCGATAGTTGATCAGGATTGAGGATCAGAGCATAGGACATTGTAAAGTTTATTATACACACACACCCCTTATCCTGCCTCTTATCTGTTTCTGTTTCTTCTTTTATGGCCTCTTTATGTCATGGGTTGTGGTCCTTTTATTATGGGTTTGTCCGGCTTGTGTAAGAAGGAATGTTGGGCTTTCCTGTATAATTAATGATGGGCCAGACAACTGAAAAGTGGGTTTGTCGTCCTTTGTAACAATACCTATGATTGGACAAATTGTAAATAGTGGGTGTTTGTCCAGAATGTGATTTTTGGCCTAAAAGAGGATAACTCGCCTTACGAATTTGAGCAGTCTCCTACGAATATACATGTGTTGTACTTAGTGGACCTCTGTTTCTGGTTGCAGCCAATAAATTCGATCTTTGACGCCACCAAGAAGTATCCTGTGTCTCTGTACTCTAAGACAGGTGAACCCGAAGACTTTGGGCGTGCCCCTGGCGCCGCTGGGTACTAAAACCCGGTTCTTCATAACATTAAAAAACACATGTATTCGTTTTTTGCATTCCTGTGATATGTGGAGGGAAAACAACAGGAAAGCGATTGTCTTACTTTTTGATATTGATTACAATGTTCCATGAGCCTTTTACGTGTATTGGGGGGTTTGCATCTGGCCCAATTTGTAGCGATCTGAAAATGTGAAAATAGGCCATTTGAGTTCTCCTACTTACAGAGTCCATCTGTTGCCCTCCTCTTTCAGGGTTTAGTTAACTCACAGTTATTCAGGAGACGATCTGTACTCTTCCCCTCAACGTGGCTCCGCTGATAATGCCGCCGTGGGGAGAGGTGTGCCCTTATATACTATCACGATGCACTTAAAATTGCTGATTGATTCGTAAATGGAAGGCGGATATATGCCCAAACAAGGGCTGCTCGTTACCCTTGTGTCAATGTGTGCCGGTAATACGCAAGTGCTCCCTGTTTCTGTTCTGCGCATGCGCAGTGACAGTGTCCCGTGTAAGCGGTTGAGCGCATGTGCCGGACTGAGAAATTATTCCGCGCATGCGCGGCATGTGCGAAAACGCTGGTATCAGTTTTTCTGCAAGCGATCATAGCTTTCTAATGCTAAGTTGGATCGGGATAGTTGCGATCCAGCTGGGGAGGGTCCTACAAACTGGTGTGGCATCCGCAGTATTTGAAAATTGGTATCAATAGACTAGTTAACAAACTGAAGGATGTTATAAAGATTGTGACCAAGTAAAAACTGGCCAAATAGGGTACTCATTAACATCAGCATGGATTAGTACATGAAAGAGGTATATTAAGAGTGTGATGTAGATTCTGATTGTGTGCTCCTCATTGCATTTCCTAGTTAGAAAGTTAGCGTAGTTGGCCCCATGGTATGGCATCATTGAGGTCTATTAAGTGTGTTCCCAAACGGAACACCCATCTCTGCTCTTTTTCAAAGAGTCCTGCTTCTGATGGTAACTGCTCAATAATGGTCCATTGTATGTCATTAGCGCAGTGTGGCTCCTGTAGGTAATGGGCTGCCATCTTTGTCGTAGTTTTTTTACACCTGACATTGCTCTTGTGTTCGTTAATTCTCACTTTCACAGCCCTTGTGGTCATGCCCACATATTCCAAATTGCATGGGCAGGTAATTAGGTATACTACATTTTTACTGTTGCAATTCGTGAAATTGCGTTGCTCCCACTTACTATCATTCCTGAAAGTAAGGTCCTGGCTCTTTTTTGTGAGGTGGCAGTTGTTGCAGTTGCCACAGGGATGGTGCCCTTGTATCCCCTGCAACCTAGGCTGTTGGCATGGTGTTATTTTTGGTCTGGTATGCACAAGGATGTCTTTAAGATTCTTTCCTTGTCTTTGGGCAAAAAGTGGTTTCTCTAGATCGAGAGCCCCACTTGTCAGTATTCTCCAATGTTTATTTATCATTTTTGACACCTGGTTTGAGTGTGTCCTTTATGTGGTGACACACACTGGCCTCTCGTGAATGTTGTCTTTGGGTACCTTGTCTTCTAGGAGGGCCTCACGATTGTTATTTCGTACCCTCTTCATTGCGGCGTTTATTACTCTGTCTGGATACTGTCTCTGTTGTAATTTTATCTTGAGATCTTGGGCTTGTGTCTTGTATTTGCCTATGTCGCTGCAATTACGGTGCAGGCGCAGGAACTGCCCATGTGATAGGTTTTCTCTGAGGTGGCGAGGGTGGAAACTGTCGAAACGTAATAGACAGTTCCTTGCCATTGGTTTGAAGTGTGTCTCTGTTTTTAGGAACCCTGAGTCATGATAGATGTTAAGGTCGAGGAAGACCATAGATTAGTTGGACATAGAATGGGTGAACTTCAGATAGGCATTCTGATTATTCAGCCATGTTAGAAAATCCCCAACTGTCTGGCTGTACCAATTCCAGATGACCAGGACGTCATCTATATATCTTTTCCATGTTTTTATTCTGTCCCTGAAGTGGTTGCTTTGATGGAGGATCCTGGTGGACTCTAGATGATAGACATACAGTCCGGCCAGACTCGGTGCGAAAGTGCTGCCTATGCTGGTCCCGTGGCATTGGAGGTAGCGAGTGCCCTCGTATTCAAAAAAGTTCTTGGTCAGTGCGGTGGAAATGCATTTCATGACTACCCCTCGTGGAGTTTGGTATCTCCATGTTTTGAATGGAGTACTTCCTCTATGATGAGAAGAGTCTCGTCATGGGGCAAGCTGGTATAAAGACTCTCCACATCTAAACTAAGTAGCATTTGGGAGTCTGGATCAAAGGGATGGTTCCTCAGTAGCTGGAGTACAGCTTTGATATCTTTCAGACACGTGTCTGTGGCCTGGACTAGTGGACGCAGAAAAGCGTCGGCAAACTTAGACAACGGTTCGAGGATTGACATGATACCCGAGACAATCGGTCTAGCAGGTGGGTTTTCAAGGTTCTTGTGTACTTTTGGTATGCTACAGAAGTAGGGTGTTCTAGGGTCCTTCTGTGTAAGGAATTTGGCCTCTTTTCTAGTAAGCCAATCATGTGCTAAAGCCTCTTCAACCATGGCCCCTATCGTGATACGTAGGGGTTCCGTGGGGTCACTCGTTAGGATCTGATAGTTTCTTCTGTCAGACAAGAGTCTCCTGCACTCCTGGTCATACGCAGCTGTGGTCTGAATCACCACTGCCCCGCCTTTGTCTGCTGGTTTGATCATTAGTTCCTTGTTTGAGGATAGTTCTTTTATCGCCTCATTCTCCTTCTTGCTCATGTTGTGAAAGTTATTGTGATTAGTGGTATCCAGATTACTGAGTTCCACCATTAAGGCTTTTTCGAAAGCCAATACTTCCACTGGCAGTGCATTATCGGGAGGTGTGAATGTTGACTTGGGTTTTAAACTTTAGAACTGTCCGGTATTGTGTCTCGATTGCTGAAGTACGCTTTCAATTTGATGCCTCTGATGAAGTTCTGTACTTCTGTATGTAACTTGAAAGTGTCCAATTTATTTGTGGGTACATACCCAAGTCCTTTGTTTAGTACTTGGTTTTGTATCTCTGTGAGTGGCCATGGAGTGATATTAATCACTAGGTTCCCTTCTTGCTTGTGGAGGCTTGATTGGCCTGTGGCCCGGTCATGCTCCTGGTGTTCACCCTGGAGTCCGTGGCTTCTTCTGGTTGCCAGGTCACATTGTTCCCTTTCTTGTTCCTGCCTCGTCGTGATCCTGGGCCCCACCCTAAAAAAGGCTGTGGGTTTTGAGCTCCTCCATAGAAATAGGGTGCCCATTGTTGGTACATTGGTCCCATTGGTGGTAGGCCGTACTGATATTGTGGATATTGGGGTTGGCCCTGGAATGGGTTATATTGTGGGAGAGCTTGGTAACCCCTCCATCCTCTTTGGCGTGGGTATTGTGGTCTTTGCTGTCTATACCCTCCTCTACGGTATCTATTTTGCTGATAACTGCTGGTGCTAGAGCCCGAAGAGCTGCCATCTGATCCCACACTGTCTGTGTCACTTATGTTATTTTTTGCTATATAGTCAGCCTTTGTATAGGGGTATGCCCTCTCAGCTGAGAACCGATCTTTCTCCTTCTTAAGTTTGTTAAACTTAATTTGTTTCAGTGCTATTTCGAAATCAGACATTTGCTCATTCAGTTCTTCTAGCCTTTTTTTTCAGGGCTGTTGGTGAAATGAATGCTTTTAACTGACCCTCAATCTTTTGTATGTCTACTTTGAGATCTTGTGCTATTCTTGTGGTCGTTTGTACAATCAACACTAGCCAATCCCTTGTGCAGTGCCAGGAGATCAAAGACCATGCTTTCTTAAATATAAGGTCATTTTGGAAAATAAAGGCTTCATTCTTTACAATAAGACCCTGAGGGGCTATTTTGTTCCTCAAGTACTCCGTCATTAGCAGCCCTTGCAATGCTGCCCTTATCTGAGTCTTTCTTAAGTTGATGAGTTCATCCCAGTCTGCCACTGCAGGGACTGGGTCATTATTACTCAGACCTTCAAAAGGGTTCACGACTGTTAGTATACTATCGATGTCATCTTCCCCAAAAGTTAGACCATGTTCGTCTTCCATTTCAATATCAGTTGAGTTATGAGAGTAATGGATGGAAAAACGTGTGTTTAATGTATAGTTATATGTGTTCAAAAAACTCCCACAGCTGTGTGCTGTCTAGGACATAATTGTAACAAAGGAGGGAGGGAGAGAAAAGTGGATTCAGTCTCCCCGAATGCATTTCATAAACAAAGTGGAATCCACTTGGATAGTGATGGTGATCCCTACAGTGGTGGGGAGCACACAGTGTTGTTAAAATACCCCTCACACACCAACAGCCCCTTGGTGTCATGCTTCATTATCGGGGTCTTCGCACCCCTCTACGGGATGCGGCGTGCTACGACCGACGACTACGTAGGAGCACTATTCTTGGACTATGTGTGGGTGTGTGTGGGAAATTGAATGTACGTGAGTGGTGGGTTAAGTGATGGTTAAAATATACTTAATAATATATTATATATATATATATATATATAATTAATGTGTTAATTGATTAATTAATAATAGTTTAATAATTCGTGGTTAATTAATTCCACTTAGTCAATTATTAAATAATTAGGTTAATTGTTTAATTAATTGTAGGTGTGTGTTTTGGTGTTTATATGTGTAAATGGTGTGAAAGGTGATAAGTAATTACTTTGTATTGATTAATTAATAAATAATAATACATTATTTTTCATTAATTAATTTATAATTATTACATTTAATTGTGTGATTATTTGTAGGTGTGTGATGTGGATTTTATAGTGTTAAATAATGTTTAATTACTTTTTTTATTATCTTTGTTAATAATAATATATTTATATTTATATATTAATTATGTTAATATTGGAAATTACATTTAATACAAATGTTGATGGTTTTGTTTTTTATTGTTTTGGGATGCAGCGCTTTCCCTGCTGTTGCACTCACTGGAGTGGAAATAGTAATATTTACCCCTCCGCTATCCAGAGCTTTCCCTTCTGTTTCACTCAATGGAGTGGGAATAGTAATTTTTACCCCTACGCTATCCAACGCTTTCCCTACTGTTGCACTCACTGGAGTGGGAATGGTAAGTTTTACCCCTACACTATCCAGTGCTTTCCCTACTGTTGCACTCACTGGAATGGTAATAGTAATCTTTACCCCTCTGCTATCCAGCGCTTTCCCTACTGTTGCACTCACTGGAGTGGGAATAGTAATATTTACTCCTACGCTATCCAGCGCTTTGCCTACTGTTGCACTCACAGGAGATGGAATAGTAATATATTACCACTACTCTATATCAAAGTGTTTAAAATCGTTTGCCAAAATATAGTGCCAGATGTAGGTAGCCCAATACCGGTCGTTAACTGCCGAACTTACCGAATTTCGGCCTTTACCGACTGGTATTAGGCATTCGAGATGTAGGGGCCAAATTTACAGATTCGGTAATTTACCGAATCGGTAATTCAAGGAATCGGTAAATTACAGAATCCTTAAAATACAAATTCAGTATATTACAGAATCCGTAACGTAGGGAGCACTCAAGAGTTAAGGATTCGGTATTTACCACCAACTAAAAG
Organism: Lissotriton vulgaris; assembly: GCF_964263255.1. NCBI lineage: Eukaryota > Metazoa > Chordata > Amphibia > Caudata > Salamandridae > Lissotriton > Lissotriton vulgaris. The sequence continues at coordinate 85,658 of NW_028254389.1, read as the reverse complement.
TTGGTGGTAAATATCATAAACCTTTAAAAAAGCAAATTTGTGCTTTTCCAAAAGTGCCATGTGGCAGACATACATGCCCTTAAGGCATGTACGTGTGCCACATGTGCACACATGCACAATTCAGAGGTGCAACAGGGTGTCAATGTGACACCCTGCTACCCTTGAATATGCACCCCCATGACTGATTCGGTATTTATCGAATTGGTAATAGTGAATGGCATCCTATTCATTTGCATGGGCCTCCAGGCCCATAGGAATTAATAGGAATTACCGAATCGGTAAATACCAAATCGGTACTTACCGAATTTTACCAATTCAGTAAAATTTACCGAATCAATACCTACATACCATTTACCGATTCTGAAATACCGAATCGGTAAAATTTGGTATTTTAGAATCGGGAAATTTGGATTACCTACATATGGCCCATAGTTTATTATTGGTATGTATTTTAGTATATATTTTATATATATGTTATGTATGTTTTTTGTATAAGAATTGTTTATATTTTTAATATATGTGTTACATTTTTTGTAGTTATTAAGTTTTTTATATTTGAATTTTGCACTTTTAGTTCTGTAGCGGGTTCTGGGTTTGTAGGGAAATAGGGTGGGAAGTACTTTAATGATATTAAACGTATAACTTTTTTGGGTTTTGAATTTTACGTTTTTAGTTCCGTAGCAGGTTGTGGGTTTATAGGGAAATAGGGTGGGAATTAATTTAATTATATTAAGGGGCCGATTCTGATTCGGTAAACTAATCTGTACGGCAAATCGAATCCATAGCCCTTTCTGTACGAATCGTACGAATCCGTCAAATTGCGTAGTACGATCCGTAGGAAAAAAATACGTCCGAATCTGTGCGAACCAATCGAAAATCAAGGGAAAATCCATACGATACGGACCCTCACAGTGAACCGTTTGAATCATAAACATGCTACACGACAAGTATGATCCGGAGTGCGACTCATGTGGAAAACGTAGTATGAGCAATTCGTACGGAGAGCCACACAATCACATATGCACTGTACCCCTGCAATCATGGGGTGTACGCACCGTACACCTGCGCACCATTCCTCTATGCACCGTACCCCTGCTATCATGGGGTGTACGCCCCGTACACCTATGCACCATACCTCTACACACCGTACCCCTGCAATCATGGGGTGTACATACCGTACCCCTATGCACCGTACCCCTATGCACCGTACCCCTAAGCACCATACCCCTACGCACCGTACCCCTAAGCACCATGCCCCTAAGCACCTTATCCCTGCAATCATGGGGTGTACGCACCGTACCCCTATGCACCATACCCCTATGCACCCTACCCCTAAGCACCGTACCCCTAAGCACCGTACCCCTAAGCACCATACCCCTGCAATCATGGGGTGTGTTGTGGATATTATAGTGTTAAAGTGTGTGCAGTCAATTAATGTTTACATTTGTAATTGATAGTAATATTTGTAATTGAATATTAATTATGCTAATTATGTAAATAATTGCACCATACCCCTACGCACCATACCCCTACGCACCGTACCCCTGCAATCATGGGGTGTACACACCATACCCCCACGCACCATACCCCTGCAATCATGGGGTGTACACACTGTACCCCTATGCACCGTACCCCTACGCACCGTACCCTTAAGCACCGTACCCCTACACACCATACCTTAAGCACCGTACCCCTATGCACCGTACCCCTGCTTTAATGGGGTGTACACACGTACCCCTATGCACCGTACCCCTAAGCACCGTACCCCTACGCACCGTACCCCTAAGCACTGTACCCCTACGCACCGTACACCTGCAAAAATAGTGTGTACTCGCGTACCCGGGGGGTCCGTTTCGTACGCGGTTCGAGTCGAAATCTGCTTTTACAGACGTTTTGAGCTCCCATAGAAAAAGAGTCGTACGGAGTGTTGACGAGGCGGATCGTACTTGCTGGGTCGGAAAATGCTGCTTTAATCCGTACGTGTTCCGAATGAGATTTGTACGGATGTTTGAGTCATATGGTCTTTCGTACGATTCGTAAGGAGATCTCCTTTGGGTTCAAATCGTACTTCATCGTAAGTATGGGGACGTTTAAGGGTACGATTCGTACGGGAAATATGCTCCGTATGGCTATTCGTAGGGGACTTTACCGAATCGCCCCCCGAATGTTTTGATTCATTTTTATTTATTAAAATTTGTTTAATTGAGATCTTATGGTGTAAAAATTGTAATGCAATTTATTATTAATTAATTAATAATTGTGTGTTCATTTTTTTTTCATTAATTGATTATTAATTTTGGTAATTGTGTAATTGTGTAATTAATTTAGGCGTGTGCTGTAGTGCTCATATTTGTAAAGGGTGGGAAGTAATTCATTTTTAATTTATGAATTAATAATTCATGATTACTTAATTTTAATTAATTAATTTTGGTCATTGTGTAATTAATTTTAGGTGTGTGTTGTGGTGTTTATAGGTGAAAAGGGAGGGAAGTAATTTATTTTTAATTTTTGAATTAATAATTTATTGTTAATTAATTTTAAATTATTAATTTGTAATTAACTTCTGTTTTTTGGATAAAAAAGTTTTAGGTGTGTGTTGTGGTGTTTATAGGGGTAAAGGGTGGGAAGTAATTTGTGTTCAATAAATTAATATATAGTTGTTAATTAATGTTAATTATTTGTTATTTATTTTGGGTAATTGTTTATTTTTTTACTTTTAAAGGGGTAAAGGGTGGGTATTAAATACATTTTAAATATGTAATTATTAGTTGTTAATAGTAATAGTTTTTAATTTTAAAATGAGTTTTATTTGTGTTTTAATATTTTAAAGTTTAATTTATGTGTGTGTTGTGGATAATATAGTGTTAACGTGTGTGCAGTCAATTAATGTTTACATTTGTAATTGATAGTAATATTTGTAATTGATTATTAATTATGATAATTATGTAAATACATGTAATTCAAAATGTGGAAGTGTTTTGTTATTGGTGTGGTGTTATAGGGTAGGAAATAAAATAAATAAATTTTTTATATTTAATGTTTTTGTTTGTGAATATTTTATAGTTTAAAATATTTATTTTTATGTAAATGTATTTATTATTTTATGTTATATAATGTTTGTTGTTTTTTGTTATATGTAATTAATATTATAATATGTGATATTTGTATATGTTTTATATATTTTTAAAATATTGTTTCTTTATGTTTATTATTTAATTTATTTTTACTACATATATATATATATATATATATATATATATATATATATATATATATATATATATATATATATATATATATATATATATATATATATATATATATATATATATATTCACTGAAAAAAACATAGGTTTCACACCAGTTATATTTAGGAATTAGCATTTAGAAAACCTATTAAATTCACTGAAAAACCATAGGTTTCACACCAGTTATAGTTAGCTGGAAATTTTACTGACATAAAACCATTGAAATTCCCACGTTATAGTTAGTTGGACCCACTATAACTTGCGCGCCTGCAATGCACTGATGATGATGTCACATATTACATCACTCATGACATGGTCAGTGACATCACTCATGACATCACTGATGACACCATCCAGTGAATGTTTGTCTTTCTGAAAAATAAATATGTTTTATATATGCATTTGTAAAGGTCGATGGAATAAGAAATGTTTAAATAAGTGTCTTAATGGATGTTTTAAAAAAAAAATTGATTGGTTAACTGGCTTATTAAGTGTATCTTAGTGAATACATATATTAGCGAGTATTGTTTAAATATTTAAATGCTTGTATCAGTGTTTCACTTTGTGTATAAGTGGCTGCAAGGGTTGGTGACTGACTCACTGTTTGTATGTGTTTTGAAGACAGCATATGTTCAGGACTGTATGGGTGGATGAGTATGTATATGTGTGTGTTAGTGAGTGAATGCCTGCCTCTCTAGTGTCTTTATGAGTAACTACATATATTTTAATCTAGAATAAGTGAGTATTGATGTATATAAGTGAGTATATGTGAGAGTGAGAGATTGAAAGAGTTCCTGTTTAAATAAGTATGTGTTTCTATAAGTGATTGTTTAAGAAATTAAGTATGTGTAAGTTTCCTTAGAAGTAATGTGCTAGTGTGTGTATAGCTGTATATGCAAATAAATGGATATTCAATAGTTTATTTGCATGTGTGAGTATGTGTGTGAGTAACTTTTGGATGACTGTCGGTGTGTAACAGGATGTATAGGTGTTTCACTACATATGATGAGTGAATATATGTATGAGTGACTATATAGAACTGTTGGTGAATGAGTGGATGTGTATATAGATGGTGATATTACTGCATTGGTTGTTGTAACTGGTATGGGTATCTATTTTTTTGAAAAAGTTACTTTCTATTTTTGAATATGTGTTTCAAGGGTTACATTACACTGAAAGGAGGTCTGTTACTCTGTCACAAGGATGTGTCATCAGTGATGTCATGAGTGATGTCACTGACCATGTCATGAGTGATGTAATATGTGACGTCATCAGCAGTGCATTGCAAGCGCGCAAGTTATAGTGAGTCCAACTAACTATAACGTGGGAATTTCAATGGTTTTATGTCAGTAAAATTTCCAGCTAATTATAACTGGTGTGAAACCTATGGTTTTTCAGTGAATTTGCAAGGTTTTTTAGATGCTAATTCCTAACTATAACTGGTGTGAAACCTATGGTTTTTTTCAGCGAATTTCATAGGTTTTTTAAATGCTAATTCCTAACTTTATATAGGGCCTCATACCTATGTGTTTTTTATTGAATTTCTAAGGTTATTTATTAGCAAATGTCTATAGCTAAGAAAGGTATTTTTTTCTAAAAATGAATCCCATATTGTATATTAATATAATACTATTTTTTTAAAGTATATTCATTTATTTTTTTTATGTTTCACCCTGGAGCGCTCCCGGTGCGCGTACCGGTGAGCGCACCGGTAAGCGCAGTAAATCGGCGCGCCCCGGTGCGCGTACCGGGGCGCGTCCCGGGAGCGCACCAAAAAATGTTTTAAAAAAAAATAATGAAGGAGTGAGCATGAGCAAAGGGCACAGAGACAGTGGTGTAAAGAGAAAGAGAGTTAGAGGGAAGAACACAGAGGGACTGTGTAATAGATAGTAAAACAGAGAAAAGGTATAAGTAGAAGTAACTGAGAAAAGGAAAATGAATAAGGGAGCAAAAGAAGAGAAGAAAGTGGAAGAAGACTAAAGCAGAGGTTCTGGGAGAATGTGAATGGGTGATGAAAGTAAAAGGAAGGAAAGTAAAGGATGGGGAATGACGGGTAGTGACGGAACCAGAGAAAAGGAACAGCGGTGGTGGAGGGAAAGAAAAGAGCAGTGAGTGTAAGTAAAGAGGGGTGAAAGAGGGTGGATAAAAGTGAATAAGGGTAAGACATGGGGAGTGACAGAGAGAAAGAACAGAGAGAGTAAAGGAAGGAGTGACAGAAAGGCACTAAGTGAACCAGAAAAAATAGGTAAGTGAGGGAGTGTGGGTGAGCAGGGGCACTGAAAGAAGTTGAATGTGGTAGGAAAGTAAGGAAAAGAGAAGTAAACATGGAGGATAAGAATAAGTGAGGGAAGCAGAGTAAGGAAACAGGAGTGAGGTAGGGTGAGAGAAAAGTAGTGAGGTTAAAACAAAGGGTGATGACAAAGTACATTTTTTAGTCACACTTACCATATAATTAATGTAAACTTAATTGCATGTTTAAACTACACTTTGTATCTGTGAAAGACAAAAGAAAAAAAAGTTATAATTAGTAAAATATATATTTTAAAATAGAAGAAACAGGTCAAGAGGTAAAAAATAAAAAAAAATGTACTAAGAAATAAAGCAAGAGTGAAGGATACAGAAACGGAAATAAAATAATGTACAAGGACAAAAAGAGGGAAAAAGAAATAGAAGGAGAGCAAATTACTGAAGGTAAGTAAGATACTAAAAGAATGTGAGATACCAAAACGAAATCAGGAAAGAGAAGTAAGTAAAAGGAGAATGAGTGAAAGGGAAAGGAGTCTAAATGAGGATCCATTTACAAGAAAGAGGAATGGAAGATGATTGAGAGTGACTGAAGGGGAGTCACAGAGTGAAGGGATGAAGGGAATGAGGTTAATATAGAACGATAGAGGAAAAAGGAGTGAGGAAGTAAGTACACAGAAAGACTAAGGGAAGGACTGAGTGAAGTGCAGTACAATGAGTGAAGAAAGGAAAAAGAGTAAAGGAGCAAAACAAGGAAAGAGAGGGGAAGAGAACTAAAGCAGTGGTACTGAGAGAATGTGAGAAAGCTGAAAAGTGGTGCAAGGGAGAGAGGAAATGAAGACAGTTGAAATTGGATTGAGGGGTTGTGAAAGAAGTGGAGTAAAGGAACAGCGATGAAACAAAGTGAAAAAAGGCAGTGTAAGTGAGTAAAGAGAGCTGAAAAGGGTGGAAAAAGGAAAATGAGTGTGAGACAATGGGAATACAATATAAATTACACAATGCAAACTATAGAATAACTTATACAACATCTTAGATAGTTTATTTTTGCTGTTTTCAGAATATATTGAATTTCACTAAAAACAGTGAGTTCAAACTCATCATATAACAGCGGGAAAAAAAAACACAATCTAAAAGATTGTGTTTTAAAAAACCCATATAAACTTACAAATCATGTATGTACACTAATCTTTGATTCACTTACTTTTCCTTGAGGCCAAATAGTAGATAGTGAAGGTCCTTTTAGTTGGAAAATACTCTGCTGTTCTCTAAAACTTCCATTTCATCGACTTTCTATAAAAAAAGCTCTAAGAACATCTGAAATAATTCTCAACGTTTTCATTTTCCTCCTTGTGTTAAGTTATAACTTATTGCTCATACCTTCAACTTTCCTTACGGCCAAATAGTGTCAGATATATGAGTATATTTTGAAATTTGTCTAATTAAACTCTGAAATTACCGTTTACCTGAAGTTTTCAAAGAAAAGCTCGTATAACATTTTCACAATGTTAAAAATTCATATTCCCTTTTTTGATCACTCATGTTCAACATTTCCTATAATACTGATATCACTTACTATGAGATCCACTTATAGTACCTATATGAGATAAGTAATTTTAAACATTAGACTAACTAAGTAACTAACTTTTATTAACTGCTCCCGTCTTCATAGGCCAATTACCTTTACTACAATTTTGGTTCTAAAAACACTAGGTAAGAATTTTTTAAGTCAAAAGACAAACGATGTTTATAAGTCAAATGAGAATCATTGCAGTAACTCCAACATTTTTGACATTTTAAGTAGCATGTATAATGTCCTGATGTTGTCCAAGGACCGTCATGATAAATAATAGCTACAGTTGTAAAGGTTCTTCCTGAAATTGATAACTGAGAAGCCACAACATTTTTGATACAAGTTGTCAATTTAGTTCCATCAGCTCTTCATCGTTGGAAAACTAAAATGACATACTGACCATAAGTTTGTATAAATAATGTGGACAGCATTGGACACTTACATTGGGTACACACCATATTATGATCAGCTGCTTTACCTAGATTATTAAATGACACTGATTTGCAGTCTGGTAAAGTCAAATATATAAATCTTTCAGTGTCTATTCTAGTAGTACTTGATAAACTACAATTGTCGCAGTCATGCTGCCATTGATAAGAAAGGCTAAAAAGATTTTCTACATCTACACCTTCATCTTCCAAAACACCAAACATATACATTAAAAATTCCTGACAATCCTGCTGAATGTTCTGTGAAAATCTATCTTGACCAGAACACATGTCTAAAATATTTCGAATTTCTGTTACACTTTCTATTTTTGCTCTATCAGTGCTACATTTCTCAAACACAGAATTCAATAAACCGCCCAATCTTTGATCCCGATTTTCAACAATCTGTTCTTGTAAAGTTTGAAGAAAAAAAACAACATTAACCACTACATTAGCATAGCAGTTGACACCAGAACTGTTTTCAAACTGAAATATAACAATATTTTCATCAGAATACTTTTTCTTTCTGTTTCAATTACATTTTCATCTACTTTTTGTCTTTTTGCTACTACCTTACTACAATTACTCTCATTTCTTCTTTTTCGGCATACCACACGTTTTTCAAACAGAGGATATTGTGGCAAATGTGGAGCATACTCTCTTCTTAATCTATTGTATTCTTTAACACAATCCAGATCTGCACAAATCTTTGTGTCATCACACTTAATCAAATACAATCCTGATAAAGTTCTGGCTCGTGATAATGCCACATATGCCATACAATCTTAAACACAGAACTTCCAATGTTCACCAAAGCACTATCTACACTTAAACCTTGAGATTTATGAATTGTCACTACATATGCCAAACAAACAGGAAACTGTTTTTGGTGAACATATAAGTCTTTTACAAGCAAAAATCTAGCAGAACAACAACTGATTTGTTGTACTTGCTCAATGCCATCAAATTTAATTTTTAAAAATTCAATTCCATCTCTATTTCTATAATTCATCAAATCAACAACATGACCCATTTCTCCATTTACCAGACCTCTTTCAACATTTAAATTCCTTCTCAAAATAATACGACAATTAAAACACTTATTCAGAGTCTTTTCAAAACCAGCTGTTTTAGATATATTCTTCTCTAATGAATCCAATTTTGATTTCAAATTTTCTGACAAAATAATTGTTGCTCCCATATGCTCAATTTTATCTATTGCTTCTAGTTTCACAATCTCTTCATTTTCTAACTTTAACATTTTCTTGTTGAAGATGGAACATTCTTGCAGAGTTGGCATCAAACATATTCCAGATTTGTTCTCAGTAATTTTCTGAAAAATATTCTCTGGAAGAATGTTTTCATTTGGATACAAATTTGAAATTAATCGTGCATATAAAGCTTCGTTCCCATGCTCGCTTACTTTTCCGATTCTTATATCTTGTAGAATGTTTTTATAATCTTCATCCTTTGCCTGTCGCATATTTTGAAACAGTTCTGCATATTTGAAATGTAACCATATAATAACGTTTCCAATGCTTCCAAGGGACTTCCTGGTATCTTCATGTGTAAGCATTTTAAACACTGGATGTCCTTTTACTGGAGTCAACTGCAATAGATCTCCAAAAACAATAATGTGTTTTCCTCCAAATAACACATAATACTCTGTTCTAAGAATTTCTTGCATTCTCAAATGCACAAAAGCCAGCATTAGATTTGAGACCATGCTTACTTCATCAATGATAAGAAGTTTCATTTTCTTCAGGACTCTGGAAACTTCAGAACACGCATCTCCAGATAACTTGTTGTAATGCAATTTATTATCATGCTCAACTGGCAGCATCAGTAAACGATGTAGAGTAATCCCTTTAATGTTATGTGCTGCCAGTCCAGTTGGAGCGGTTACAACACAAGACAGCGGTGATTCAGTCCTTTTCTGCAGATAAGTTGCAATTGCTTTAATCAGAAAACGTTTTCCTGTCCCCGCTTCTCCACTTACGTACAGTGGGACAGGCTTAAATGATGTACATGAGCACTCTTTTTTCTCATGTCTGAATCCATGTTCAATCTGTTCTGTGACTTCATCATATATCTTTTTCTGCTCAACGTTTAGTTGCTTTACCAAATCTTATAAGTTAACTACATCCTCTTAAGCTTGTTCCATAGCTCTTTCCACCTCATCCATGGCAGTGGCAGCTTCATTTTGGATAATTGGTCTTTCTAGTGGATCCTGACTCAATGAAGTAGAACTCTAACTGTCTTGAGAACTGTCTCTGGCAATCTCTTCAGCAATTGTGGCTTCTTGCTCTATTTCTTCGTTCAACATTTGCAGATAATTTGGAAAAACAGGACATTCTATGGTATCCTTGGTTGCATTAAAATAATCTTCATAACAGAGAAAATCTCCAAGTAGTTCCTCTTCTGTACGCCATGGCTTAAAGAGTTGCAAAAGAGCTAAATAGTAAAATTCTCTTTTGTCTGGAGATTCACAAATCAATTTTCGATGATTAATCAAATGGCCTTTTGTCTGCTTCACTAGACATCCTTCATTTCCAATGACAGCATATTTTCCATTATTGATATCTTCTGTGATGTTTCTTTTATAACTATAGTTTTGCAGAACTTCATACAAACAAGTGTTCTCAAGGTGAGTACTTCTATTTGGATAGTATGTATCCAACATGTTTGTCTTCAAAATATCTGTACTATTTGGTTCTTTATCCGCCAAATACTCAATTTCTAGTACAGATTTCAAAACTCGGTTTTGTGTTGCAGCAAGACCTAGACTCACCCAAATTATTGTTCTAGATTTGGCATAGAGACTTGCTGATGATAACTGATCAGAACATTCATATGCTCCAATTTCTCAATGCGACAACATCTTCAGACTGTAACTGTATAATTTCTTGCTTAGACTCTTTTCATGTGAAATGCCCTCCCACATTTCCTTTAGTTTTGTCTTTTCTTTTTTTGTGATGTAAGATGTCACATATCGAGCCACAGCAATAGAGTTGTCAGCAACTAACTGAATATCCATGTTAGCATGGACAAAATCACTGGGTTGTAGTTGTTGATGTACTTGGACTCTTCGTTTCTTTTTAAATTGTATGTATTTTTTGGTGATTTCCTCATCACAGTATGTCGTAGAGATGACAGCAAATTATTTACTCTTCCCTTAGAAATCACTAGTCGTGGAAACACAAAATGACATTTTGTGTAGAACTTTTCCTTGTTTTTGAATTTTCGACGACAGTACTTCCCACAACGATGGGATTGAAAGCGTAAAACTTGTTGCCTTAAATTGTTTTCTTCAGTAGTTTTCGGAACAGCACATGTTGAATACTCTTCAATGAAATTCATCACTGTTTCATCCGAATCTGATCCAAATTTGGGTGCATCTTTAATCCACAACAACATATGTATATGAGGAGCACCTCTCGCTTGATACTCCTTTCTCCAAAAGAAATCCAAAACCTTTCCAAGAGGAGGATTTTTTTTATTGGTAATAACAGACATCATAGCTTTAAATCTATGATTGAAATATCTGCATACATTCACTGGATCCAAAGAACACAGTTCTCCTGGTGTTTTCAATTCTATATTTTGTATATTAGCATTTGCCTCGCGTAGAAATTCAAGTAAGTCGTCCCATGCATACTCAGCACAGCTAAGAGTGAGGAACCATGTAGGAGTTCCTAAGTTTCTTAGCATACATTTCAGTTCCCCATGACGACGGTACCAATACTCGTTTGTACCACGCTGACATGCCATGAGATTGATTAGATGAGATTCCAAAATATTATCTTGCAGATGTGCTCCACTTCTCAGTATATGATTTACTGCATATGAAAATCCAGACAAGTCACTTTCATACAGTAGATGAAACAAATATGGAATGCATTGACGAAACCTTGAATCTTCAGCATATAATCTTAAAGTCCGGTATTCAGAAGCAGGAATTTGAACTGGTCGATCGTCATATCGTCCACCGCGATCTGTTGGAAATAGCTGTGGAAAACAACGAGCTTCCAAACTTTCTTCCCATACACTAATGGGACTTCCTTTTGCTGCTTTCATTTGAAACAAGTCAATTGCATTCCCCATTACTTCTTTGGAATGCAAAGGATGAACAGTATATTGTTCATATATTTCTTCACCTCTAGACACATCAACTTTTTCAATTTGGCCGACTGAACAATCACTGTCTTCTTCTGCAACTACTTCCTCTGCTTCAACACATACATGTTTGTAGTACTCATTGTTTTTGACCAAATACAACGTTGCCTTTTTGACTTTCCTAACATCCACTAAATCTTGCCAGATGTTCTTACTCTTTGTCGGAACCCCATTAACTAGAATAACTAAAGGTTCCTCTTCCACTTTTTATACACCAATTATATCAATATTTTTCTTGAAATCTAGAGGCAAATAAACAACTCTTCCCTTTCATCCTCTCTGTAAATCTGAAGGAGGCAATTTCCCTGTCTTAGGCTCCATGCGAACAATTGCCTGAAAAGGATGGACACATTGAATCAAAATAGATTCATATGTATTTAAATCCATCAATTCAGAAGGAATGTCCACCAACTCCAGATTATTATAAACAGCTCTAGCAGGCATTGTTTTCATTTAATTTATTATAACAATATTTACAAATACGCTGATCAAAACTCAAACCAAAAGAATTCTCCACCAACAAATAAGTTGCAAAATTCCTCCATGCACTATTATTTTCCATTTCACTTTTTGCATATAAATCAACTAACCTAGTCTGAATCTTATAATGAGTCCGTCGACAACACACACAAGTAAAATTAGGCCTTTCACTTGATTTCAACTGAAACTTGCTAATTTCCTGGTCAACCTTTTCTGTACTTGAAATCTGTACATTGTCTTCCACATTACCTTGTATTACTGTGTCAATTTCTACACTGTCCTCTTTTTCACAAAAATAACAAATCTCAATTTCTTCACAAATCTTCTTGACATCTAATTCAGTTCCATGCAAAAGAGCACTGTTTAACTGTTTAAGATTAAGTGCTGGACTTTTTGCAAAATACAACCTTCTCACTAATTTCCTCATTTTGTTATGATGCACTGCTAACATCCTAAAATGATGAAAAACACTCTGACATACTTTTCTAGAAAGACATGCCAATGAATGTCCATGCAAACTTGTGTTTTCTCTCACTCTGCAAGGATCTAAGTCTTGCAACATCTTCATTTTCTGTTTTAGACTTTTCTTACTATATGTACGTAAGAAATTATGGAGCACATCAATGGAATCCTGTCGCACACTACAAATACTACTACACTTCCAATTGTACACTGGACCCTTAGTACGTCTTCCTAAAACTTCATCACTTAATACCTCTTCTACATCTCTAGACACAAGTGTCTCTTTTTCAATCGGACAACCGTCTTTCACCTCATATGCTCGATCACTGGTGTCAACTGCATGCATCAAATCATTCTCCTGAAAGTACCTCTCCTCATTTAAAAATGGCTCACAACTTGAACTATGCATCCATTCTCCAGAAAAAACTTTACAAAAATTAGTTCGATTAATTACTCTTTTGGATCTACTGTTTGATTTGAAAACATCAATTGTCTTGTTAAGTGTCCTAATTCTATTGATTACTAAAATAAATAATTTGTTCTTAACTTCAAAAGCTTGATCAACAATCTTCTCTACATTTTTCTTTTTCTTATAAAAAGCAGCTCTCTGTGTACCTTTCTTAAAGTTTTTTAATAAATTTAAAACTACCCTATTGCGAAACATTCGTTTGCGAACATCCCTAAATTCATTTTGCCTTCTATTCCTATACATATTATTGTCTCCTGCTGCAGTAGTAAGATTTTGGGGGGGTCTCTCCTTTCTCTTCAAATTTGCTCTCTCCTTCTGTAAATTCACATGTACATTATCATTTTTTTTTATCTACATATGTGCCGAAAAAAAGACTTTGTTGTCTTACCAGGAGCTTTTTTGGCGTTTTTTGTAGTATTTGTTGTAGGACACTGCTTTAATTCCATTGCTGTTTTTGTTTTTTTCCGCATAGCATCTTTCCTTCTCCTCTGCCTTGAGGGCATATTTCCTTACTATTAAAATGTTGATTTAAATCTGTGGAAAACAAAAAAAAAACACATTATAGACCACTATTACCAAACAACAAAGCAATGACAATAAGTAAACAATATAAACACTATAATGCTTATACATATGACCTTATCTCTGTTTTTTAAATGTTATTCTAAAAAAACTATTTTGAGCACATGAATTGGTATTACATTATTGATAAGGATTAGATAGTACCATTGATTTGCCCCCAAAATCGTTTTTTGAATAACATTTTAGAAACACAGCGCAGGTCCTATGTACAAGCATTCAATTTCACTACTGAAACCTCACTATTTCACAAAATACAAATCCTTTATCTTGCAAATGTTGATAGCAAGCATTATCAAAAAGCAAGACACAAACCAACAGCAAAGAAACTCAGGGCCTTATTTATGAAGGCCTTGCGCCACCGTTGCGTCACTTTTTCCCATGTTAAAAGTGACGCACCGGCGGCACAAGGCAATCATAAATAAGGCCCAAATGTAAATACCATTGATTTGCCCCTAAAATCGTTTTTTGAATAACATTTTAGAAACACAGCGCAGGTCCTATGTACAAGCATTCAATTTCACTACTGAAACCTCACTATTTCACAAAATACAAATCCTCTATCTTGCAAATCTTGATAGCAAGCAGTATCAAAAAGCAAGACACAAACCAACAGCAAAGAAACTCGGGGCCTTATTTATGAAGGCCTTGCGCCACCGGTGGGTCACTTTTTTCCCATGTTAAAAGTGACGCACCAGCGGCACAAGGCAATCATAAATAAGGCCCTAATGTAAATGCCATTGATTTGCCCCAAAAATCATTTTTTGAATAACATTTTAGAAACACAGCGCAGGTCCTATGTACAAGCATTCAATTTCACTACTGAAACCTCACTATTTCACAAAATACAAATCCTCTATCTTGCAAATGATGATAGCAAGCATTATCAAAAAGCAAGACACAAACCAACAGCAAAGAAGCTCAGGGCCTTATTTATGAAGGCCTTGCGCCACCGGTGCGTCACTTTATCCCATGTTAAAAGTGACGCAACGGCGGCACAAGGCAATCATAAATAAGGCCCAAATTTAAATACCATTGATTTGCCCCTAAAATCGTTTTTTGAATGACATTTTAGAAACACAGCGCAGGTCCTATGTACAAGCATTCAATTTCACTACTGAAACCTCACTATTTCACAAAATACAAATCCTCTATCTTGCAAATCTTGATAGCAAGCATTATCAAAAAGCAAGACACAAACCAACAGCAAAGAAACTCAGGGCCCTATTTATGAAGGCCTTGCGCCACCGGTGCGCCCCTTTTTTCCCATGTTAAAAGTGACTCACCGGCAGCACAAGGCAATCATAAATAAGGCCCAAATGTAGATACCATTGATTTGCCCCCAAAATCGTTTTTTGAATAACATTTTAGAAACACAGCGCAGGTCCTATGTACAAGCATTCTATTTCACTACTGAAACCTCACTATTTCACAAAATACAAATCCTCTATCTTGCAAATGTTGATAGCAAGCATTATCAAAAAGCAAGACACAAACCAACAGCAAAGAAACTCAGGGCCTTATTTATGAAAGCCTTGCGCAACCGGTGCGTCACTTTTTCCCATGTTAAAAGTGACGCACCGGCGGCACAAGGCAATCTTAAATAAGGCCCAAATGTAAATACCATTGATTTGCCCCCCAAATAGTTTTTTGAATAACATTTTAGAAACACAGCGCAGGTCCTATGTACAAGCATTCAATTTCACTACTGAAACCTCACTATTTCACAAAATACAAATCCTCTATCTTGCAAATCTTGATAGCAAGCACTTCCCAAAAACATGCCACAAACCAACAAGAAAGAATCTCAATCTGCTTCCAAATCTAAAAGGTTCAAATATATTTCTTTACAGAGGCAGACACTCTTAATTGCTTCTCAAAAATATAAAAGCCCTTCTTTTCCCCAAAATCGTTTTTTAAATAACTTTTTACAAATACAGCACAAGTCCTATGTACAAGCATTTAATTTCACTACTGAAACTTCACTATCTGCTTCCAAATCTTCTCCATAGAGCAAACAAGTCTCTATCTAAATTAAATGAATCATTACTTACCTTTACAAATGCTTTGGGAGATTGAGAACAGTGTCAGACACACACACCAATTTTTCTTTAGCAGAGCAAAAGGTATGCACTCTATACACTGAAACCAAGACTGGCACAGAAAACCTCTAATTCTACACACATATGCCTCATTTCAACCAATCAAAACTCTTCCCTCACTATTTTCAAACCAACACCCTTCCCCCTCTCAGACCATTCTACCTGTTACCATAGCAACTCCCTCCTAACTGAACTCTCAGGTTCAAAAGTTTATTCTACAATGTTGCAAATTAGGTCAGCAAGGATGTTTGACCTCTCAATACACCAGCTTATCCGGGGCATTATTGCTTTAATTGACTTTTTCTTAACCATTCAAATTGCTTCTTTCACAAAACACAACCATGCACCCTAACGTTTAGTTTTCAACTATCTAAATCCATCAATCATTGCTTGTGATTCAAGAGCAGGGAAACTCCACAATTAATTTTTTTGTAAACTCCTACTGTTCCAACTGCGGTTTCATTCTAACACTTCATCTGACTGTACCAGAACCTTCTCTCACCATGTATTCTGTGTGGATTATTGGACATAGCTATATCCACTGGGCTCAAAGGTATGCAGCTAGCAGAAATTTTCACAACCTTGATTTATCAAATGTGGAAATCAAGTCGATTGGCCAGAGAGGATTGAGATGTCACCAATTGATACCATTGGTGAAAACCTTTTTGCATCTGCCAAACCCTGACCTCTTAATAGTACACTGTGGTGGAAATGACTTGGGCACTTTGACTGGGGTAGGTCTGGACATGCTTTTAAAGGACACCTTTGATCAATTGATGACACTTTTTCCACAAACTGCCTTGGTATATTCCAATATATGCCAAAGACAGAAATGGAACTGGTCCCACCAATTTTGTCCACAATTTGAGAAAGCACGGAAACATGTGAATAAATCTGTTTCTGCTTACATGAGAGACTATGGAATGGGTTCAATATACAACAATAACTTGCGTTACAACATGCAAGACATCTACAGAGGAGATGGTGTGCACTTCTCAGATGAGGGGAATAGAATATTCCTCCTGAATTTAAGACTGTGCATTGGAACCTACTTGTAGGTACTTAAATCAGCCACAGAACCCAAAAGCTCTTTTCAGGGCTACCCTACCTCTGATCACTCATAATGATTTTCTTTTTCTAACTTTTTTCACTATTTTTCACCAAAGTACGCTCCCCGGTACGCTCCCCGGTACGCTTCCCGGTGCGCGTACCGGGCGCTCCCCCCCGTGAAAAATTTAAAAATGTTTTTTTGGGGGGGACATAAATGGGCCTCCTAAACCCCCCTCAGAAAACCTAGAGTGTCAGGAAGTGTCTTCCGTGCCCCTTTCTACCCATTCCCAACGTTGTTTGTCTTCCATCTTGTGTCTCAATTCTACCAAAACACAAAATGGAGGACTCCCGTAACGCTGCCGGTGCCCGTACCGGGGCGCGCACCGGTAAGCGCTCCCTAAAAAGATGTGGGAAAGTAATTTACATAAAAACCACTGGAGACACTTACACCAAATATAGAATAGGCCCTACTACATAGCAGTCCCTACCATTTACCCAAATTTGGTGGTATTCCATTGAGCCATTTGGGCTGTAGCCCTGTCTAAATATCCTGAGGTAAATTACATGACAAAAACACATATGAAACTGTTTGAATTTTCAACTAATTAAAATGTTACTTACATTTTGTACTTTTTTTGCTGACATTTGATTGGTTAAGTACATGAATATATATGAAAAATGAGAGGGAAACACAGCCATTTTGACTAATACTACCTAAGGTACATTTGGAAAGAATTTTGACAGAAAACTTCAACTACTTTGAAAAAGGTAAGTTGTTAATTTGAAAGGAGAACTATGTTATGCACTTTAAGTTAATTTGGGAAAACGCTTTCGGATAGTTATATACTGTCCCTCTGTAAGAGCTAGAGATTGGAAAGGGGCGACCACTCGGTCCCCCCGAACGTATGGATGGGTGCCCCGATCCCCACGGGAAACCATTTTGGGCGGGAGGCGTGGCTCGGCTGGTATGCCCAAAGTGGCGTAGATGGGGCGCGTCCTTTCCCGCCCAGGAGGGGTTGTCCTAGACACCCGCACGGAAGACCACGCCCAGTAGGCGTACCTGAGGAGGGTTCACGCCCTCCCTCAGACGGATAAATAGAGCGGGAATCTGAAGAAGCGTCCTCTTGTTCCTGTGCTCTGAAGGCTGCACCAACTCGTTGCTCGTGAGCCCTCGACGGAACAAGCGGCAATTTTGACCCACCCACCAGCCCCTATGGCAATGTTTGTTTAAATAAAGTTTGATTAGAAAGAAATGTATAGGCCTTTTTTCCTTTGTAGAGAAGTAAGGGAAGGGGAGGCGGCACCCACTAAGGATGGGTTGCCTAGGGGGAGACGGCCATAGGCCCCTCCCAGGGGGGAGGCGGCCAGATGCCCCTCCTACGAATTTCCCGGGGGCCGGATATCCGCGACGGCGGAAGAGAGTGTGGGGATGGGGGGGAGTCCACGCTGTCCTTCCTACAGATACCTCACACGGGACCTCGGACGACCTTTAAGATGGCGTCGAGTGAAAGGGGGCCCCCACGACAAGGGAAGTTACAGTTGGCAATGAGGGCAAAGTCCTCTGCGCATGCGCCACTCACACCGTGAGGGCGGGATTTTGGTAGTAGGGATCTGACACCGGTTAAGACCTTGCCGTTGGCCCTTAATGCTAGGATGTACAATTTTAATTTAGAATGTATGCATTTTCAGGATGCTAGACTCAGCTAGGAAACCTTTGTATTAGAGATCTGTTAAGGTTAGCCAAAGAACATGTCTTCATCGAAATGTAATAAAAGTAAAATTATATATAATTCATGAAACTTTTATTTAATGTTTTAAATTTTGTTTCATATTTTAATAAATACGTCCGGGGGGGTAACTCCCCCCCGCCTTCCAAAAGTTCAAACCTGTGTCTGTCTTCTCCCATTGGGAATTGGTGTTGGGAGGGGTGGCGGGAATCCCAGCCATATGGAAAGGGGCGACCACTTGGTCCCACCGAACGTATGGATGGGTGCCCCGATCCCCCGGGAAACCATTTTGGGCGGGAGGCGTGGCTCGGCTTGTATGCCCAAAGTGGCGTAGCCGAGGTGCGCCCTTTCCCGCCCAGGAGGGGTTGTCCTAGACACCCGCACGGAAGACCACGCCCAGTAGGTGTACCTGAGGAGGGTTCACGCCCTCCCGCAGATGGATAAATAGAGCGGGAATCCGAAGAAGCGTCCTCTTGTTCCTGTGCTCTGAAGGCTGCACCAACTCGTTGCTCGTGAGCCCTCGACGGAACAAGCGGCAATTTTGAGAACTTGTAATCTTGTTGTTTCTCTTTCAGTTATTTGGAGTACGAAGGATCCAGGACCTCGTTGATCAACTAGAGCGGAGTACACGAAGCTATGGCCGGCAAGAAAGCAGGAAAGAGCTCCGAGTTGGAGAAGGTACTGCGCACCTTGTCGAATCGAATGGCGATCATGGACCGAAAACTCGGTAAAGTTGACTCGATCGGTCGGGGTTTGGCCAAAGTTAAAAAACAGTTAGCGGCCCAGAACAGCTCAGGCCGTCCTAAGAAGGTAATAGGCCCGGCCTTGCCGGGAGTCGTCCCTGAGGGTAGGGGGAAGCGTATTAAGAGGAGGGCGGTTTCCGGGGAGGATCCGGTTCCTGAGGTGCCCCCAGTCGCCCCATCACACCGGCGGTCAGCCCGGTTCCAAGCCCGGATACAGGTCTACCAATCCCGGTTGTAATTACCCCGGTTAATGATGAGGAGATGCCCCCAGAACTGGCCATCCAGTTAGCGGCAGTGTTGCCCTGGCTCAAGAAGAAAGCGGGGGGGCGGTGGCCGCGGGGGACCCAGCCGAGGAGGCTAGACTAATAATCGAGCAGTTACGGCAGTCGAGAGAAGCCGCGATGGTGAATGTTCCTCTTGTTCCCCCACAGGTGGCGCCGGGAGTACCTACGGTTAGCCGGGAAAAGGCGGCAGACACGACGGTTGAACCTGGTAAGCACACATTGCCAATGGCAGGGGAAGGTTTGTTACCTTCAAGGCGCGAAAGGGTGGCCCAGCACATCCCTGCGGCCACAAAGGAATTGATTTGGGGGGAGAAATATGTGAATATGTTTTCATTGTTGACTGACCATCGCGAGATGGAATATGAAAAATCCCAGAAAGATTTATGGCACCCCAGTGTATGGCGAGCCAAGATGGCGGAATTTAGGGTCGATGAGACCGTAGCAAATTGGGTAAAGGCCTTTTCGATATTTACGGCAGTCATGGGTGAACGAAAGCCGGAAGTGCTGACCGAGTTGTCCTGTTACCAGAATAGGATTATGGATTTTTATACCATGTATGAGGGGGACGAGTGGAAAGGATATGACATGAAATTCCGAAAAGCGAAAGAGTTTGATGCAACTTTGACCTGGGACTGCCTCGACTCGGTGTCATGGCACAAGCAGCTCTTGCCTGGGGCGGCAGGTACGTCCTCGCCGGGCGGGAGCGGGTTGGGGTCAGTTCGCCAAAAGCCCGCGGTGCCCTTTCGAGCAGGCGCCGGTGGGGAATTTCAGCCCAAGACCGGCGGAAATGGCAGCAAGCGGGGGGTTTGTTGGGGCTTCAATAGAGGCAACTGTAGCAGGCCCCAGGGAACATGTAGGTTCAGGCATGCGTGTGCGGGCTGTGGGAACTCCTCACACCCGGAGAGTAGCTGTAGATCTAAGAACAGTGGAACGGGAGGAAAAGGGGGGTCTAAGCAAGAGTGAGGTGATGCTTGGGAACCGATTGCCTACACCTGTCGATATCATGGCTCTGACTCCTTGGTTGAACAAATACCCTGATCATGTATCCGCCGGGGTGTTGAGGAATGGATTCCTATACGGCTTCAACATCCCGGCGGGGGATTTTCGGAGGGACTCTTTTTGTAAAAATCAGTTATCTGTCCAACATAACCCAAGCGTGGCAGCAAAGAAAATTTCCAAAGAAGTCAGCTTGGGGCGGGTGGCGGGGCCTTTTCATTGCCCGCCGGTGGCGGATTTTGTGTGTTCCCCGCTAGGGGTGGTTCCAAAGAAAGACCCAGGGGAGTTTAGACTCATCCACAACTTGTCTGCCCCAAGGGGTTCTTCGGTGAACGAAGCCATTGACCCGGATATCTGTTCGGTGCGGTACGCATCATTCGACGATGCCGTTGCCATGTCAAATCACCTGGGCCCCGGAGCACTGATGGCAAAATCGGACATCGAATCGGCATTCAGGTTGCTCCCGGTACACCCACGAGACCAGCGCTTGCTAGGTTTTGCCTTTCAGGGGAGTTTTTACATGGATAAATGCATGCCTATGGGTTGCTCCATTTCTTGTGCCTATTTTGAAATGTTCAGCTGTTTTTTAGAGTGGGCATTCACCGAGGCCACAGGGCATAGGCACGTTATGCACTATCTGGATGACTTCCTGTTCTTGGGCGCATCCGGCAATACGAAATGTGCGCAGGCGCTGCGGGACTTCTGCATCCTCATGCAGGAGTTCGGAGTCCCATTGGCACCAGGTAAGACTACTTCACTGGAGTTTCTGGGAATTGAGCTCGATTCTGTGGAAGGATGTTTCCGTTTACCGATGGAAAAGGTGGCCAAGTTTAGGGCTTCCTTGACGCAATGCCTAGGCAAGGAGAAAGTGACCCTGCACCAGTTATAGCAAACAGTGGGTCAGCTTAACTTTGCCTTAAGGGTGATACCAATGGCCCGCCCCTTCTCACCCTCTATTGCACAAGCTATGGTTGGCCTCAAGGAGGGACACCACCATACGAGACTGTCGGCAGAGGTTCGCCAGGATATGCGCATTTGGTTGGCATTTCTGGCGGACTTCAACGGTCGAGTTGTGTGGAACAAGCCACCAGCATCTTCGGATGAACTAGGTTTGTGGACCGACTCAGCTGGGAGCGTGGGATTTGGCAGAGGTTCGCCAGGATATGCGCATTTGGTTGGCATTTCTGGCAGACTTCAACGGTCGAGTTGTGTGGAACAAGCCACCAGCATCTTCGGATGAACTAGGTTTGTGGACCGACTCAGCTGGGAGCGTGGGATTTGGCGCCATCTTTGGTAACCGATGGTCGGCGCAAGTATGGCCGACGTGGTGGCACTCCAGCGGTCCGACAGGTAACATTGGGTTCTTGGAGCTATTTCCCATTTGGGTTGCTCTGATGGCATGGGCAGACGACTTTAGGGACCGCTCGGTGGTGTTTTGGTCTGATAATATGACTGTGGTTGAGTGCATTAATCAGCAGGCAGCCCGCTGCAAGTGGATCTTGAGATTGTTGAAAGAAATTGTTTTACGTTGCATGAAATTGAATGTACAGTTCAGGGCAAAACATGTGCCAGGCGTACTGAATTATGCAGCTGATGCACTCTCTCGTTCACACATGCAGGCTTTCAGGGGCTATCTACCCACAGCGGACCTAGTGGCGGCACCGTTCCCCTAAACGCTATGGCTAATCGGTCCCCCGGATTACAAGACCTCGTGGCAGCCAGCTTAGCTCCCAGGACAAGGAAGGCCTACGAAGGAGCGATTCGTTCCTACTGCACATTTTTGGGTCCGACAGGGAGACAGAGCTGGGGTCAGGAGGAATCCTTCCTGGGGTTCCTGGTAGCGCTGCACAGAGAAGGTCGATCAGCGGCAACGGCCAATAGACATAGGGCGGCCATCTCGTTCATGGCACAGCTGCACGGAATAAGTGACCCGACGGGTTCCTTTTTGGTTAGGAAGGCACTCCGCGGCTGGCAGCGCCTTGAGGGTCGCAAGCAGGACACGAGGCGCCCGATTGGCTTAGACAGATTGTCTCTGCTTTTAGCAAAGCTGGATGAGACGTGCTCCTCCCCTTTCGAAGCAGTTTTGTTCCGGGCAGCTTTCGCCCTGGCATTCCATGGGGCTATGCGGGTAAGCGAACTCGTAGCAAGGAACAAGAAGGATATGGAGGGAGGCTTGTGCAGGGATCACGTACAAATAAGGGGTGATTCGATGGTAATCTCGATAGCTAGGTCCAAGACTGACCAGGAAGCTATGGGAGATAGTGTTGTCGTGCAGCGCGCACGAGGGTCCCCCACTTGTCCGATAAAGTGTTTAGAGGAATACTTGGCACTGAGGACGGCTACATGGGGGGGAGCTTGCTACGGCACAATGATGGCACCCCACTGACGAGATTTCAGTTTCAGACGGTGCTAGCACTGTCAATCGCTGCCGCGGGCATGGACCCGTGCGATTTTGGGACCCACTCATTTAGGATAGGGGCTGCTACTGAGGCTACAGCCTGGGGTCAGAGTGCAGAGGAAGTAAAACAGCTAGGCCGTTGGTCCTCGAATTGCTTCAAAGGGTATGTGCGATTGCATATGTTGTAAAATCAATTGACATGCACTCACGCTTCTTGTCTTTTGTTTGAATTACAGTTTCGCGAGCCTGTCACGCGGGGCGGAATTGGAAGTCGACCCAACATCAGGAGACCAGCGGTCGAGGATCACCGACTGGAGAGAGAGTGGTATGGGTCGTGGGCCACTCATATGTGAGGCGCGCCGGGGACGTATTCAAGGCAGGTGACGCGACTCACGCATCGGGGGAATACGGGTACAGAGTGACCTTCCATGGGAAGGGCGGGCTCTGTTTTGACCAATTTCATTCTTTTTGTTAGGGTCTTTTAGGGGGGCAAAGGTCACCGCCATCTGTAGTCATAGTACACCTGGGGGGCAATGACTTAGTGAAGCTGGGAAGACGAGTGTTATTAGAACACATCCTGTCGGCAATTAGCTGGTTGGTTAAGAAACTCCTGGGGTGCACGATTGCCTGGTCCCACATGATCCCCAGGAAGATTTGGCGGGGGGGCCTTTCAGTGTCAGCGTTGAACCACTCAGTGAAAAGGGTCAACAATAACATTGGGAAATTGTTTCCCTCCGCGCAGTTGCATAGCATTCCTCACGGGTGTATTCGGGGTGATCACATGTATCTGAATGATGGGGTTCACCTGTCCAGGGAGGGGAATGATTTACTCATAGGAGACTTCATAGCATGGCTAAGGGGTTTGAGGAAGCATGACCTTTAGGAGGAGTGGGGGGGGCGGATAGTCGGTCAACTATCCGGCCTGTGGCGGTAAGGTCATGATCGGTGAGCAGTAATTTCAAGGTCCCTAGAGGGGGGCGCCACCCAGAATGGATGGGAGCGCCCGGGGGGAGGCGGCCATTGGCCCCTTCCACGGGGAGGCGGCACCCACTAAGGATGGGTTGCCTAGGGGGAGACGGCCATAGGCCCCTCCCAGGGGGGAGGCGGCCAGATGCCCCTCCTACGAATTTCCCGGGGGCCGGATATCCGCGACGGCGGAAGAGAGTGTGGGGATGGGGGGGAGTCCACGCTGTCCTTCCTACAGATACCTCACACGGGACCTCGGACGACCTTTAAGATGGCGTCGAGTGAAAGGGGGCCCCCACGACAAGGGAAGTTACAGTTGGCAATGAGGGCAAAGTCCTCTGCGCATGCGCCACTCACACCGTGAGGGCGGGATTTTGGTAGTAGGGATCTGACACCGGTTAAGACCTTGCCGTTGGCCCTTAATGCTAGGATGTACAATTTTAATTTAGAATGTATGCATTTTCAGGATGCTAGACTCAGCTAGGAAACCTTTGTATTAGAGATCTGTTAAGGTTAGCCAAAGAACATGTCTTCATCGAAATGTAATAAAAGTAAAATTATATATAATTCATGAAACTTTTATTTAATGTTTTAAATTTTGTTTCATATTTTAATAAATACGTCCGGGGGGGTAACTCCCCCCCGCCTTCCAAAAGTTCAAACCTGTGTCTGTCTTCTCCCATTGGGAATTGGTGTTGGGAGGGGTGGCGGGAATCCCAGCCATATGGAAAGGGGCGACCACTTGGTCCCACCGAACGTATGGATGGGTGCCCCGATCCCCCGGGAAACCATTTTGGGCGGGAGGCGTGGCTCGGCTTGTATGCCCAAAGTGGCGTAGCCGAGGTGCGCCCTTTCCCGCCCAGGAGGGGTTGTCCTAGACACCCGCACGGAAGACCACGCCCAGTAGGTGTACCTGAGGAGGGTTCACGCCCTCCCGCAGATGGATAAATAGAGCGGGAATCCGAAGAAGCGTCCTCTTGTTCCTGTGCTCTGAAGGCTGCACCAACTCGTTGCTCGTGAGCCCTCGACGGAACAAGCGGCAATTTTGACCCACCCACCAGCCCCTATGGCAATGTTTGTTTAAATAAAGTTTGATTAGAAAGAAATGTATAGGCCTTTTTTCCTTTGTAGAGAAGTAAGGGAATGTTTCATATAATGATGTGGCTTCTGCTTTTAGGACAATTTTTTCCCTTTGTAGAAAGGTAAAGTTGATGACTCATCAAGGCTATGTCAGAATTTTTTCTTCCCTTAGTAGGTAAAACAACTGTCGTATTTATTTTTTGGTCGGGCGGTAAGGTCATGATTGGTGAGCAGTAATTTCAAGGTCCCTAGAGGGGGGCGCCACCCAGAATGGATGGGAGCGCCCGGGGGGAGGCGGCCATTGGCCCCTTCCACGGGGAGGCGGCACCCACTAAGGATGGGTCGCCTAGGGGAGGACGGCCATAGGCCCCTCCCAGGGGGGAGGCGGCTAGATGCCCCTCCTACGAATTTCCCGGGGGCCGGATATCCGCGACGGTGGAAGAGAGTGTGGGGATGGGGGGGAGTCCACGCTGTCCTTCCTACAGATACCTCACACGGGAACTCGGACGACCTTTAAGATGGCGTCGAGTGAAAGGGGGCCCCCACGACAAGGGAAGTTACAGTTGGCAATGAGGGTAAAGTCCTCTGCGCATGCGCCACTCACACCGTGAGGGCGGGATTTTGGTAGTAGGGATCTGACACCGGTTAAGACCTTGCCGTTGGCCCTTAATGCTAGGATGTACAATTTTAATTTAGAATGTATGCATTTTCAGGATGCTAGACTCGGCTAGGAAACCTTTGTATTAGAGATCTGTTAAGGTTAGCCAAAGAACATGTCTTCATCGAAATGTAATAAAAGTAAAATTGTATATAATTCATGAAACTTTTATTTAATGTTTTAAATTTTGTTTCATATTTTAATAAATACGGCCGGGGGGGGTAACTCCCCCCCGCCTTCCAAAAGTTCAAACCTGTGTCTGTCTTCTCCCAATGGGAATTGGTGTTGGGAGGGGGTGGCGGGCATCCCGGCCATATAAGATAGACTTCTCTGTTATTATTATGAATTGAGTTAGGCTTCTCTGGTATAATTATGAATTTACTTAGGCTTCATCACAAGCACTTTTTAATAGTTCTACTTCCTGCCTGAAATCATACACTGCCCAAAGATAACTTCACTGTTAAAAACTCAAAAGTACCTGTCTGAACTTAAACCCAACAGTGCCCTAACTCTACAGATATATTTATTTTGTATGCAATTTACAGCAAAAAATGGAAGGAGAAAAACAATCAACTGTTATTTCTTTTGAAGTAAAGGTGGAAAATCAAGAAGAACAAAAAGATGAATTTAATTTCATGGATGACTCTTTCGACCAACAGTTACTAGAATCTTTGGAACAAATAGAATCATGTACTAATGATTATGTGGAAATTCTGGACGATATTTAGTTAGAAGTTTTATTAGATTTTGAAAAAGAATCAGAAGAATAAATTTATATTTAATAATTAAAAATTGTTTGAGACATTATTCATTTTAATATGTATTTCATGAAGTAGTACCAAAATGTTTATATTATAAAGTGAGACTTATAGTGTACTATGCAACTTTTTTGTGTTACATAGTAAGTTTACTCATAGTTACTACCTTTCTCCCACTATATTATCTCCAATGTGTATTTTACATTTCTTTTTCATCATAAGGGAACAGGATAGATTACCCATGATCCCCTAGGACTTCTCAGGGATTGCTTAAAATATCTGTTTCTGCTTTCCTGACAGACTATGGTATGAATTCCATATACCACAATAACTTCTATAACAACATGCAAGATATCTACAGAGGAGACGGTGTACATTAAATTTAAGACTCTGCATTGGTACCTACATGTAGGTACTTAAATAAAATTTACAAAAACAACAAAAAGAACTTTTTTTTAAAACAGCTACTTCTTTTAAAAATCTGTCATTCTTTTTCCCCATGGTACGCTCCCCGGTGTGCTCACCGGTGCGCGTACCGGGCGCTCCCCCCGCGCAAATCGATTTATTTATTTTTTTGCCCCGCGGGGCCCTTATATGGCCCCCACATTAAACCTAGGGGGTCAGGGGGGGTCTACCCTGCCCCCTTATGGTCATTTCCCCCTTTGTTTTTGCCACCTCTTTTGTCTCGATCCTACCGAGACACAAGATGGCGGCCGCTCCGGACTGTTTTGAATGTTTACAGACACCCAAGAACCAATCAGCTTACCGTGCGCAAGTCGTGTAGCGCGCCCGGTGCGCTCCCCGGTGCGCGTACCGGGATGCGCCTATAGATATATATATTTTTTTTAACCTAAATTACTCAAAATCCACTGGAGCACATATCTTGAGACATAGCAAAGGCACATCGGGCTACCAGTCCCTACAGTTTTGCCAAGTTTGGTGGAAATCCATTCAGCCGTTCGGGCTAATAGTGAGTTCGACCGCCCTATGGAAATTAACATGGAGAAAACACGTTTTTGGACCCCCCTTTTATCTTGGCCCCCGCTTGACGAATACCCCCCACATTTTCAGGGAAGGAGCGGAGCGGGCCACCTTCTTTGAGAAATTTGCGAAGATTCGTCCTCGGGCGCCAAAGTTATTCCCAATAGAATGTTGCGGATTTCCTATGGAAAGTAGATCCTAACTATAACTACCTACTGGCGACTGCCAGTAGGTAATATATATATATATATATATATATATATATATATATATATATATATATATATATATATATATATATATATATATATATATATATATATATATATATAAATATATATATATATATATTTTTTTTTCACAGGTACTGGATCCCACCATATAGAAGGACACAGAGACGGCACACCAGGAGATCTTGCACAAATCCTTTATTGTGCACTCTTTAACCAAGGACCACTTGAAAAAGGCTTATGCCGAAACGCGTCATCCTTGGTTAAAGAGTGCACAATAAAGGATTTGTGCAAGATCTCCTGGTGTGCCGTCTCTGTGTACTTCTATATGGTGGGATCCAGTACCTGTGAAAAATTGAGGTAGCGGCTGCTACTACCGACGGCATCAACGTTGTTTGGTCGAGGTTCGTTCGAGCAGCATTGTGGACGTCATATATATATATATATATATATATATATATATATATATATATATATATATATGACGTCCACAATGCTGCTCGAACGAACCTCGACCAAACAACGTTGATGCCGTCGGTAGTAGCAGCCGCTGAAATTCACGGCCGAAATCAGTAAAACGAGGGTGAGTTTCCTGGACACGGAAGTGTTTGTAATTGATAACACCCTACAAACTAAATTACACAGAAAGAAAACGGCAGGGAACTCCCTACTGCATGCCTCGAGTTCACATCCCCACCATTTAGTGAAAAGTATTCCTTACGGCGAAATGCTAAGGATAAAGAGGATATGCAGTACCCAGAAAGATTTAGAGTTAGCCCAACAGGAGAGTAAGGAGAGATTCCTAGCCAGGGGTTACCCTAAGAAAACTATAAATCAGGCTATAGCTAAAACTAACTTAATTGAGAGAGATATATTATTAGCTGGTAAAACTGTTAATAATTCTGACCAGACAAAAGCAGGCTCACAGCCAAGCCAAGAGGATCTGGAAGTGGATAATTTTCGTTTAGTTGTGGGATACAGCAGACAACATAAAACCATACAAAAAATTATTCAAGATGCATGGCCCACAGTCCTAAGTGATCCAGTACTAGGACCCCTGCTACCGCAGAGGGTGTCCATTACATACAGCTGAGGTCCCTCAATGAGGGATGCACTAGTGGTGTCAGATCCAGAAATTATTGGCAAACCCTCCTGGTATCAGAATCTGAAGGGGTTTAAACGATGTCCAACCTGCAAAGCCTGCACACATGGTGTAAATACAAAAACGTATTTGAGTCCCTTTAGAACCAAACCCTATGTGATTAACAAAATGCTAAACTGTAAAACCGAATATACAGTATATGTACTAACTTTCCCTTGTGGGTTGAATTATGTGGGGTCTAGTAAACTACAGGCCCATGTACGTATACTGCAACATCTAAGAGCCATAACTAATATGGATAACATGTATCCAGTGGCTCGCCACTTCAGAAAGCATCATGCATCAAACAATAAAGGGTTAACGTTCTATTTGATAGATGCAATATCCCCGAAATAGGAGGGGTGGGGACCGAGAAAATAAGCTACGTAAACTAGAAACACGGTATATCCTTCTGTTGGATTCGAAACACCCCCATGGATTGAACCTTACAGAGGATATGTACACGTGTTTGTCCTAGAATAACCTTGTAAATAAATCAAAAAATGTATTTCACAGGATAAGATAAAGAAAAGAATTAGATCTAATGCTCCAAGAAGACTAATAATAAAAAACACATCAATTTTGGTATAACACCCATGATCTATACTATTATTTTTGTATATTGTAAATATGTTGTACATATATGAATTATACAGGAGGATGTAAATATTTTAGGAATATTTTATTGACATTTTATTCAATGCCTTATCAACGATCAGCATTGAAATTAAGGTGGACCAAATACAAAAAATTGATGTTGAAGGAGAGTGACAAAAACATAATGAATACACATGAGGGCAAAGCAGGACAACATGACATATGAGGAAGGTTATCACAAACATGAAGTGTACATGTATATAGTAAAAAAGTAAAAAAGAAAATAGATGGATAGATAAAATATATGTAACAGGATGCAAGATCTGGTAAAGAATATGTAAATATATTTGAAATGGTACATCAAAACTTAAAAAATGGTAAAGTGAACGAATAT
Source organism: Lissotriton vulgaris (assembly GCF_964263255.1). Classification (NCBI taxonomy): domain Eukaryota; kingdom Metazoa; phylum Chordata; class Amphibia; order Caudata; family Salamandridae; genus Lissotriton; species Lissotriton vulgaris. Next base: position 55,897 of record NW_028254389.1, on the reverse strand, counting down.
ATGAAAAGTAACAAATGATGAGTAAGATACTGGATATCTTTTTTTATCAAGTGGAAGCACCTATCACTGAGCACTTTAAAAAACGTTTCTTTGTCGATTAGCATGAAAAAAGAATGTACAATTAACAGAAACATATTTGGCGAGGCAAAGGGTCAAAGGATTATTGTATTTTACATAAATTTAACATGATCTGATAAACAGTAATTTATTGTTTGATGAAATCTTGGATTTAGATAATCTAGCTATGTACTAATGTATTTTACATGTATTAAGTACAAAAATTTCAACCAACGCCAAACACAAGTAATGTATTTCACAAGGATTACATTGGATTATTATGTATTTCTTTCATGTCTATGACTTGAGTAATCACGTGGTCATAGTATCACATAGCACTATCACTTTAAATAAGCCTTCGCGCTCAAATGTGATTGTCGAGTGAACAAGCGGCGTTCGCGCTGCGAAACGCGTCTCAGACATCTGGCCGAAATAAACATTTGAGGCACAAAAAGAAATTGGGTCCGTGTCCTGCTTTGAATCCGCGTGGAGTGTACGAGGCGTCATAATACAGGATTTGATATATATATATATATATATATATATATATATATATATATTGATCTTGATGTCAAAATCAAGATTGTGAACAATGAAATCCATACTTCACTCTTTCGCAAGGCGACTGCGGGCAACAGTGTGCTTCATGCCCTCAGTAGTCATCCAGATAAGCTGAAATGGAGTATTCCTTTTGGAGAACTACTGAGGGCCAAACGCAACTGCAAGATGGCCGCTGCAGCTCTGTAGAGAGTAGTCGCACTCTCACTCTCTCCCATCCGAAAGATGCTGTAGTACTGCTGAACTAGGGATGTGGGGTCTGGTTAACCAGTTTCAACATACTCCGCTAGATGCACTCAACTCAGAGTGGTGGTGGAGCTTCGCACCGAAGAAAGTGCCAAAGAAGGTATTGAAGTGGCTGACTTGGTGGAGAGGAGCGCTAAGCTCTGTGAAGATCGCCGCCAACATGTCTCATAGAGTTAAGGCAGATAGAGAGAAGCCAAATACAGGACCGATTAAAGCCTCAGCCGCAGCAGCAGCGAGAGAGGGAGCGGTCCCGAAGGTTATCTCATTGAAGAAAGCAGCGGAAATCCCTAGCCGTTCCTCAAAAAACACAGCAGCAAAGAAAAATGAAAAACTAGAAAAGAAATCCGAGGCTGGCCCGGAGACCCGCTCGGGAATAACAAAAACGGCGAGGGAGATTACACTGGAAGGGAAAGCGCAGCGTGCGCAAACAGCACAATCAGCATTCATGAAAGACCAGAAGCGGCAAGCAACTCTACCTGAGTCCTTTACGCCGAGAATTTCTTTAGCGGTACCACGGATTGAGATCCAGGAAGCTGATCCTTGTCAGGAGAAACCGCTGGTCGAGGTGGTGCTGCCGGTATCAGTTGACGGCGTCCATGGAGATGCATTGGAGGAGAATGCGGAAGTAGCAGCAGGAGCAGGATCGGCAGAGGACCGCGAGGACGCAAGCGTCAGAGTCGGCTTGGTTGCTGGGCAACCAACGTGTGCTGCAGAAGTCGGCAGATTGCGAGCAGAGGTGAACGCGGAGGTGAACACAGAAGCTACAGAAGCGGCAGTATGTAAAAAGGCGAGCAAGGAGTCTGGTAAGAACAGCAGCCCTGACGATACTGTGTCAAACCCGATAGAGGCTCAAAATAATAAACTGATGCTTGATGCTCTGTTGGCTGTAGAGCTAGAATCACGCAGTAGTTCTATACAGGATGCAGGACCAAGCTGGGGCAGCACCCAGAGCTTAACGGAGCAGAAAGGGCTGTTTATGAGTCAAGTCACTGGCAGGAATACGAAAAATATAGACAGAAGTTCAAGAGGAGGCTCGCCTGAGTTTTTTTCGGTTTATGAGGAGACAGATACATCAAGTGCAAGTGCTAGTGCTAGTGCTAGTGAGCAGGAGTCATTGGAATCTGAGAATGAGGAAAGCACTGAACACACCTTTGACTCAGATACTAGTAAGGGTTCTAATGATCTTGCAACAAAAAAGAAGAAAGGACTTGGCAGTGGCAAAAGAAGAAGTGGTAGAGGATCAAGGAACAGTATGACGAAGAAACTGTCGTGGGATTATGCCGCTACTTCAGAGACTTACAATGAAGGCGAGCAGGAAGGAGCGAAAGAAGAGGGGAGGCAGAATACGCAGAATGTAACACTTGAAATGCTGTTTGGGACTTTAAAACAGATGCAGAAAGAGGCAAGGACTGAGAGCAGAAGGGCAAAAAGAGACACCAAAAAGCTTCAAGCGTCATTAAGGAAAGTAAGCAGAAAACAGGAGGAGGTTGAAGGAAGAGTCTCGCAAGTCGAGGAAAGGACAAGCAGGGTTGAAGATGAAGTGACAGACTGGCAATCTTTCCAAAAGGAGCAAGTGAAGGTGGTTGAAGATCTCCAATGGAAGCTAGAAAGCTTTGAGAACCGCCAAAGGAGAAACAATGTGAGACTGTTGGGCCTTGAGGAGGGAAAGGAGGGGCAAGACCCCAGGGGGTATGTGATTAAGATTTTGGAAGAGGCCTTTCCCGAGTCAAAATGGCATTGGGATGTGGAAGTGCAGAGAGCACATAGGTATCCACTCTTCAAGAAGAATAGGGGAGGGGATGAGAAGGGGTTCCCAAGAGCAATGTTGGTTTTTTTAGGCAACTTTCTAGCGAGGCAGGAAATAATAGATAAAGCTAGGCCTGATTCAAGGAAGATAGCCGACGGGAACACTTTTTTCTCCAGGCCGGACTTCTGCCACGTCACTGTGGAAAGGAGGTGGAGGCTAAGGCAGCTGATAGGGCCTTTCCAAAAGCAAGGGGCAGAAGCATATCTATTGTTCCCTTCTAGGCTGAAAGTGATTAGGAAAGGCTACACCAGAATGTTTACTTCAGAAGTAAAAGCAGCAGAATACCTAGCAGAAATTTCGGAAGCTGGTAGTGGTATGGAGAGTAGAACCAGATCAAGAACCCCACCAAGGTCTCCCACGAGAACTCCATCAAAGTCCCCGAAAGCAGCAGTAGGTAAGACTTAACAGTAAGGAATCAGGATGGGAGAGAGTAGCGACTCTACAGACTACAGGAGGCTACACATAGGCCAGGATTGGCCTATTTGCCTGTAGCAAGGGGGGGGGGGCTCCTAAGGGGTGGGGGGCAAGGGGGGGAGAGGGGTGGGTGGCAAGGGGGGGAGACAAACAGGTTGGTTTTGAGCACAAACACGGTGAGGGAGTAAGTAGTAGGAAGGTACGCAAAATACACCAAAAGATGCATGGGCTAAAATATATAAACAAACCCAAGGAGGAAAATGTGGGGGAAATGTTAAGGATATTCTTCAAAGCTTGTTGGTGCAAATGGAAATTTGGATTAGGAAAATCTTTGAAACATAATGACCTGTAGAATAGTTTCAATAAATATATGTGGTCTTAACGAGTTGAATAAGAGATTAAAGGCCGCTGCTTTGTTAAAGTCATTAAAACCAGACCTAGTGTGTCTCCAGGAAACACACATCGAGGGCACTAAGGCTTACTTACTAGATCAATTGGGTTTTAATGTTTTAGCAAAAACCAATCTGAATACTAAGACACGAGGGGTGGTAATCCTGGGCAAAAGGCAGGATACACTAGTCAAGAGAAAGTTGGAGGATCAATAGGGAAGATGGGTGATAGCAGAATTAACATTTATGGGAGAAACTTTTACCCTTGTCTCAGTGTATGGATCCACTGGTGATGATCCTGATATCTTTCAATTTCTGGATGCAGAACTTGCACAGTGGCCAGAGCCTATTATTCTATGTGGAGATTTGAATCTGCATGATGCAGATAGTAGTTTTCTAGATTCCAATAGGAAATACACAGGGAGGAAAAAGAGAACTTACAGGGCTCTAGCTGACATGGTAAGAAATAATTCCTTAGAGGATCCATGGATAAAGTGTCATCCGAATCTGGATGGGAGTACTTTTTTTTCAGCTCCCCATCAGACCTTAGTTAGGCTGGATTATTTTCTGATTACACGAGACGTAATAGATGGGGTAAAGATAGAAAGAGAACCTAGGATCATTTCTGACCACAGCCCACTAGTGCTAAGTGTAAATCTGGGGCAAAAGAGAAATAAGGAGCCGTCACAATGGACATTTGACAGAATGCTGCTTCAGGATCAAACATATAGGGAAAAAATGTCTGAATGGATTAAGGAATATTGGGAAATTAACAGAGGTACCTCAACACCAGGGATGGAGTGGGATGCTTGCAAAGCCGGAATAAGAGGAATGACCTTGAGTTATGGTATTTCTGCACAGAAAAGGGAGAGGGAAAAAGTGGTGAGAGACAACGAACTCATTAGAGAGGTAGAAGAGGAGCTTATGATGGCTATAAATATGCATTTACCACTTGAACAGATTTTACTGAGACTAGTTGCTCTTAGAGCAGAAGTTATGGACGGGATGGCAAAAAAAACAGTGGAGAAGTACATGGCTAATAAAGAGAAGGCGTATGAACTCAGTGAGAGAGTTGGTCATATACTAGCGGTAAGAGCTAGACAAAGAGGTGGGGTTGCAGACATTAAAGAGATTAAAAATGAACAAGGAGTTAAACTTAAGGGTCCAGAACAGATTAGAGAGGTTTTTAGGCAGTTTTATATGGCATTATACCAATTAGAAGGAGATGGAGGAGAAGAGGACATAAGGGCTTACTTGAGGGAGATAGAGTCGACAAAACTGGATGAGGCAGATAGGAAAGAGTTGGAAGAGAAATTCAAAGTGGAGGAACTGACTGAGGCCCTGAGAGAGCTGCCATCTGGGAAGGCTGCCGGTCCGGACCAGATCCCAGTTGAATTTTATAAAATCTTTCAATCCTCTCTGTTACCAGATATGTTTAACATGATGCTGTTAGCACAAGTAGGTGAGTCTGTCCCGCACTCTTGGGGAGGCGCAGACATCATTGTTATCCCGAAGAAAGGTAAGTCGGCGGATACTCCGGGCTCTTACAGACCTATTACGTTAATGAACGCCGACGTCAAGGTGTTCTCCAAGATGCTAGCAAAAAGGTTGTCCAGAAAAATTGAATCGTTAGTCATTCCCTCTCAGCATGGGTTTATCCCAGGTAAGGGAACAACCCACCATACGAGGTTAGCAATTACGGCATTTGATGTTGCAGATACTTTAAAAGATCCAATGGCAGCGGTATTTCTCGATGCCGAAAAAGCCTTTGACAGGGTCTCATGGAGATATCTATGGGAGGTTTTGAGGTGGCACGGTATAGGTCCAGGATTTATAAAGGCTTTACAGACACTATACATTGATCCGACAGCCAGGATAAGAGTCAACAGAGGTTACTCGGCTGCAGTTAGCATTCAAAGAGGTACAAGGCAGGGCTGCCCCTCTTCTCCTCTGCTCTTTGCTTTATATCTTGACCCCTATGTAAGGAAATTGGAATTTAATCAAGAGATATCACCATTAGTACTAAATGGTCGTAGGATTAAATCATTAGCCTATGCGGATGACGTCGCTATCTTAACTCCAGAACCCTCAGTTGCCATTAGGGTAATTGAAGAAGAAGCTGAGAGATTTGGTCAGTTCTCAGGATACAGCTTGAACACTACAAAAACACAGATAGTTAAAAATCAATGGGCTATTTGCAACGATGATAGAGTAACGAACATAGCAACCTACTTAGGGGTGCAAATAACAGCGGAAGTAAGTAGAATTGTGGAAAAAAATATGGATCCTTTGGTTGCTCAAACGAAAAAAGATCTGGAAAGAATGAATAACTTACACCTTTCACTGGTTGGATGTACAAATATAATCAAAATGATGATTTTACCCAAATTTTTGTATGTGTTCAGGGCTGTACCCTTGTTGATCGAAGCCAGATGGTTTAACAGTATAGAGGCAATATGTAATAGATTTATATGGGCCCAAGGTAAGACCAGGAGGGCCTATAGGTACATGACGCTTCCTAGAGAAAAAGGAGGGTGGGGGGCACCAGATTTTCGTTTATATTACATGGCTACGGTGCTCCAATATATTCAAGGCCTTATTGGCGGAAATTCTGATGATGTAAGTTTGCAGCAGATGTCGACAGAGGTTTATGCTGTCGCGTTAGGGGTAAACGCTGAGAATTGCTTTTTAAAATGTATTGACTATAGTTATTTTAAAAGGACTAAGTTTAAAACCGTAAGAGCGGCAGTGACGGTCTGGAATGCATTCTTAAAGAAAGTAAAGATGGGAAGGTATAATAGGTATGTCCAATTATTTAATAACAGTTCACTGCCTAAGGAAATTTTTGCTGATCATGTTATGGCAGACTGGGCTACAAGGGGGGTCACGCAAATTGGTGATTTATTCTCACAGGATGGTTTTAAGCAATTCTCAGATCTGAGAGACACATACGGCCTAGATAATAGGGGATTTTTTAAATATCTACAGGTCAGAAGCTTTCTTAACAACAAAGCCGGAGGTCCAGCAGGCTTTAATAAAATAGGGATTATGGAGAAAATAAAACTGATGGGGGATTGCTCTATTAAAACTTTTTATGCAGCATTGGTGGAAAAGAAGCAAGATGATTTAGATAAATTTAGTAAGAAATGGGAGGATAAATTGGGAATTGATGGTAGTTTGTTTTATGATTCTCTAAACCTGGGCTGTACGATAATCTGCGCTGCCCCGTTGCAATCTCAGCATTATAAAACACTGTATTTTTTGTACTTTACGCCTGCAAAGATTGCAAAATGGGGGGGGGAATCAAGGTATCAACTGCCCTAGATGTAATGAGCTGGAAGCAGATAGTGTACATATTTTTGCAACATGCCCCAAGTTGCGATCATTGATTAGTGGGATCGAGGGGTTTCTGGCAACTTCACTGGGTATTGAGATATCCCTTACGCCAACGTGGATTATGTTAGGTGTGAATAATGACGAGCAGGTTCAATATGCTGAATTTATGTTTCTAATAATGGCGGTCTATAGGCTCACAATAGCTAGGGCCTGGCTAGATAAAAGCCCTCCGAGCTTGCAATGCTGGCTAGCAAATACTCTGTATGCATATAATATAGAGGAAAAAATGTATGCTCGAAAGGGGAGAAATGGAAGACGATTGGGGAGTAGAATTTGGGAGCCAATATGTAACTGGAAAGAGAGGCAAAGAAGGAGTAACTAGGGGAGGGGGAAGGTATTTTAAAAAAAAAAAAAAAAAAAAAAAAATGACATATGAGGAAGGTTATCACAAACATGAAGTGTACATGTATATAGTAAAAAAGTAAAAAAGAAAATAGATGGATAGATAAAATATATGTAACAGGATGCAAGATCTGGTAAAGAATATGTAAATATATTTGAAATGGTACATCAAAACTTAAAAAATGGTAAAGTGAACGAATATATGAAAAGTAACAAATGATGAGTAAGATACTGGATATCTTTTTTTATCAAGTGGAAGCACCTATCACTGAGCACTTTAAAAAACGTTTCTTTGTCGATTAGCATGAAAAAAGAATGTACAATTAACAGAAACATATTTGGCGAGGCAAAGGGTCAAAGGATTATTGTATTTTACATAAATTTAACATGATCTGATAAACAGTAATTTATTGTTTGATGAAATCTTGGATTTAGATAATCTAGCTATGTACTAATGTATTTTACATGTATTAAGTACAAAAATTTCAACCAACGCCAAACACAAGTAATGTATTTCACAAGGATTACATTGGATTATTATGTATTTCTTTCATGTCTATGACTTGAGTAATCACGTGGTCATAGTATCACATAGCACTATCACTTTAAATAAGCCTTCGCGCTCAAATGTGATTGTCGAGTGAACAAGCGGCGTTCGCGCTGCGAAACGCGTCTCAGACATCTGGCCGAAATAAACATTTGAGGCACAAAAAGAAATTGGGTCCGTGTCCTGCTTTGAATCCGCGTGGAGTGTACGAGGCGTCATAATACAGGATTTGATATATATATATATATATATATATATATATATATATATATTGATCTTGATGTCAAAATCAAGATTGTGAACAATGAAATCCATACTTCACTCTTTCGCAAGGCGACTGCGGGCAACAGTGTGCTTCATGCCCTCAGTAGTCATCCAGATAAGCTGAAATGGAGTATTCCTTTTGGAGAACTACTGAGGGCCAAACGCAACTGCAACACTGCGACAGCATACTTGGAAGAGAGTGGTATCATTCTTGACAGATTCAAGGAGAGAGGTTATCCTAATTGGGTCCTTAAAAGAGCTAAGGATAGAGCCAACAATATCCAAAGACCTGATACCCTCATAGACAACACTGAGAACAAGGAGGAAGGTGGGGATATTACCAGACTTATCCTTACCTATAGCACTGACTCCCAAGATATCAAGAGGATTGTAGCCAAAAATTGGGACATTCTCAAAACGGACAGTGTTATAGGGAAAGAACTACCTCCCAGACCTAGCATAACGTACAGAAGGGGGAGGAGTATCCGGGATATGCTAGTTCACAGTGATATCACAGTGTACCCACCCAGCAATATACAGGGATTAGATGGTTTCTTCCCATGTGGGCACTGCAAAGCCTGTGCCAACAGTAAATCTGTTAAGGAAGTGATGTACAATGGAGTCCAGAAAAAGATTGCACCTTTCCTGACATGCAGCTCGACTTTTGTGATATATGCCATTACATGCACATGCAACAAATGGTATATAGGTAGTACGACATGTATGGCCAAAAAAAGAATATTGGAGCATACTAGAGCCATCAGTAACTTTGACCCTAAATACCCAGTGGCACGACATTTTAGAGACGAACATTTCTCTAATGTCAAGGATCTGAGTTTTTTCATCTTGGAACAGATAGGAAAAAATCCCAGAGGGGGCAACAGGGTACTTAAATTACGTCAAAGGGAGTCCAAACTCATCATAGACTTCCAAACCAAGACCCCGGGGGGTCTTAACCAGGATGAGGAGCTAGCCGTACACCTTAAGGAATAATGTAACGAGATTATAACGTTCTTCTTCTCTCACCATGTTTGACTGTCTGATGATTATATTTTAGCTTCATGTAACTTTTCAATTTGATGAAACTGTTTTTAATTGTCTTTGTTTATTTGTTTTGTTGTAGGACCGAGATATGGGGCCCAGTTCACCGTCACTTCACCTCACGGGACCTCTCCCCTAATCCGGTTCTTGTCACATGAGCACTTTTGCGTTATGGATCTGCCATCACTAAGAATTGGAATTTGACTGGACTGACTTCTTATGTGAGAGTATTTTTTTAGGCACTTGCCACTAAGATTACCTTTCTCCCTGCACCTCCCTCGGTATAGTCTGAGACATTCCATCATTTTCACAAGTGCCTGTATTATTGTTCTTGTGATTGGACTGACTAATTATTGGAGAGTATGTTTTGGGCACTTGCCATTAAGTTCTCTCTCGCTGCTCCCCCCGTATTTATTTTTGACATTCCATCATTGTCACAAGTGCTTCTATTTTGTTCTTGTGCGCAGGCGCATACTAATTTTCAGACGCCTGCGAAACTGAGTGAGCCTCCCCGTTTTACACGCATGGGCGTGTAAGTAGGGTGAGACGTTGATGCATGAGGAGATCCACAGGCTCTATGTGCCCCTTTTTCATTGCGGAATTTGCCGCGTTTTGGCTGCTAACATTTTCATGTATTAATTTATATGTGTGCGCAGTTTTTACGTTTCACTTCAATGTATATATATTCTTTGTGGAAAGTATGTGATTATCTAACATTGTTTTCACACTGTGTCGCAAATTCTTTATTTAGTGTTTACGACAATTTTGTATCAGGAAACTTTACTTTTACAATGACTTGCCATAACAGTCCTCTGTTCATTTCCACTGTTTTGTGATATATGGCACAGATACGGTAACGCTAATTCACGTGATCAAGCCGTTTGTCGGCGAAACGCGTTGTGGATTAAACAGCACTGGCTTCATCTTGGTGTCTCCGTGTTGTTTCCTGAGAGCGTGGGTTATGGACTTTGGTTATTGAGAGCATACTTGTGTCGGATTCACTCCGCCGACGTCCACGCCACCTTTCATGGGTCAAGGGACCCGGAAGGAGTTTTGTTGTGAAACGAATATATATATATATATATATATATATTTAAGTGTAAATAGTATTTCTTTCCTTTGCTACCCAACACTTTCTCTACTGTTGCATTCACTGGAGTGGGAATAGTAACTTTTACCACTGCACTTTCCAGCACCTTTTCCTACTGTTGCACTCATTGGAGTGGAAATAGTCATTTTTACCGCTCCCCTATCCAACACTTTCCCTACTGTTGCACTCTCTGGAGTGGGAGTAGTAATTGTATACAAAATGTATAACCATTACAGGCATATTAGCGACCAGCCCACCGGAGGGCGGAGACTTAGTTGCAAATTTTGATTTAAATTCAGATTTAATTTGATTGCATTGATTCCGCTTTGAAAATAACAAATTGTATCATTGTTGGGGACAACTGCACACCTCTTAAACTGATCGAATCCATTGTATAAATCATTATACTGGTTGATGTAGAAAACCATGATGTTTAAGAAACTACTGGTCCCAGAATGCCTAGCCAAAGTGGGATGGCCCGGGTAAACATGGAGGTGTAGCCTAAAATATGTGTTGTCCTTTTAAATCTGTGAGCTCCACTCACTAAACTGACCGTGACCAAGACAGCGGACGCTGTCGAAACGCGTCGGTTGTTTTTTGTTTGACCCCCCAATGGATTTGTGATTTATGAAATAAACACCAAAATCAACTGAAGCAAGCTATTGATTGCCGTTTTGGTCTGCGACTCCACCCATCCCCGGGACCGGGGAAACCTGCTGTAATTGTTAGCGGTTGGCTCAACCGCAGGAGCAACGCGACCAAGGAAAAGTAGCGCCTAGCGAAGAGGAAGGGAGCCAAGCGGTGGACATATATATATATATATATATATATATATATATATATATATTTAAGTGAGTGTAAATAGTATTTCTTTCCTTTGCTACCCAACACTTTCTCTACTGTTGCATTCACTGGAGTGGGAATAGTAACTTTTACCACTGCACTTTCCAGCACCTTTTCCTACTGTTGCACTCATTGGAGTGGAAATAGTCATTTTTACCGCTCCCCTATCCAACACTTTCCCTACTGTTGCACTCTCTGGAGTGGGAGTAGTAATTTGTACCCCTCCGCTATCCAATACTTTCCCTACTGTTGCACTCACCATAGAGGGAATAGAATAAATTGTTCACCCCTCCGCTATCCAACACTTATCATACTGTTGCATTTAGTGGAGTGCGAATACTAATTTTAACCCTCCCCTATTACCCTACCATTGCAGTCTTTGGAGTGGGAATAGTAATTTTTTCCCATCCTCTGTCCAGCACTTATCCTACTGTTGTACTCAGTGGAGTGAGAATGGAAAGGGGCGACCAATCGGTCCCCCCGAACGTATGGTGGAGTACCCCGATCCCCCAGGGAAGCCATTTTGAGCGGGAGGCGGGTCTCGGCTGGTATGCCTGAAGCGGCGTAGCCGGGGCGCGCCTTTTCCCGCCCAAGAGTGGGTTGTCCTAGACACCGAAGCCGCTAGCCACGCCCCGGAGGCGGATTGGAGGTGGGTCCACGCCCGCCCGAAGAAGGATAAAAGGAGAGACAAGCCAAGAAAGCATCCTCTTGTTCCTGTGCTCTGAAGCTGCACCTCCCCGTTGCCCGTGAGCTCGAGACGGAACGAAGAGCCAATTTTGCAGGATTTAATTTTGTCTTTGTTCTTTCAGAAAACCAGCGTTGAACGATGCCGGGCAAGAAGGTCGGAAAGCAGGTCGGTACTGATCAGATGCTCCGCATGCTGGTGAAAGACATGGCCGAGATGAAGAAGCAGATGGCGGCAATGAATGGTGTGGGGGGACCCAAGCGAGTCTTCGGACCAGCATTGCCGGGAGTAGTCCCTAACGGGAGAGGTAGAAGGGCCAAGAAGGGAGCGTCTGGGGGGGAGGCCCCAGTTCCCAAGGCGCCGCCGGCGCACCCAGATACACCGGCTGAGGCCCCGATCCCGGTCCCGAAAGAGGGGCAACCAATTCCGGTTGTAGTCACCCCCGTGAACGGGGAGGATATGCCTCCCGAACTGGCTGCACAGTTGGCAGCATGGTTGGGGAAAGATAGCGAGGGGGCCACGGCTGATGACGCCAGAGCAGTGATGAAACAGTTGCGGCAATCGAGAGATGCTGTGAAGGCACCATGTCCTCTTGTTCCCCCGCAGGCTCCCGTGGAACAACCAGTAGCGGGCGTGAGTTCGGCAGCGACTACGGTCACAGCTACCGGTTCAGGTAAGCAGCTAATGCCAATGGCGGGGGAGGGGTCGGTACCCTCAAGAAGGGAAAAAGTGGCTCAGCATATCCCGATGGAAGTCAAAGAGAGGATATGGGCTGATAAATATATAAACATGTTTTCTTTACTAACTGATCATTATGAGATTGAGCATGTAAAAATTCAAAAGGAGTTTCTGCACCCTAGTGTTTGGCGCGCTAAAATGGCCGCTTTCAGAGTTGATTAAACGATAGGTAATTGGGGCAGAGCGTTTGGGATGTTCACCGCAATTATGGGGGAACGAAGGCCCGAACTGTTGGCTGAACTACCCGTGTATCAGACACGTATCATGGAATTTTCTCAGACATATGAGGGTAATCAATGGTTTTTGTACGATAGCATATTCCGTAAGTCCAAGGAGTTCGACGCATCTCTGACGTGGGATTGTTTCGACTCCATTTCCTGGCAAAAAATGGAGAAATCAGGCATGGCAAAGGCGCCATTGTTGGGCGGGAACGGGGGCGAGTTTTCCCGCCACTCGTCTGGGGCGCCCTTTCGGGCCGGATCAGGCAATGATCAGCACTCAAAGACTAATGGCAACTCAGGTAAAAAAGGGGCATGCTGGAGTTTTAACAGAGGCAAGTGTACAAGGCCCCAGGGGTCATGCAAGTTTAGGCATGAATGTACAGGGTGCGGGCAGTCCTCGCATCCCGAGACCATGTGCAGAGCCAAAACGGGTGACACGGGAAGTAGAGGGGGCGCCAAACAGGTCTGAAATAGTCCGAGGGGCACCTTTACCTACCCCGGTTGATACCATGGCAATGATTCCTTGGCTTAATGAATACCCGGATCATAGCTCCGCTGGGGTGTTGCGAGATGGTTTTTCGTATGGTTTCCGCATCCCGGCGGGGAATTTTCAGGGTAAAACACAATGTAGGAACCAACTGTCGGTTCTGCAGAATACAACTGTGGTACAAGCAAAGATTGGGAAAGAGGTGACCCGGGGTCGGGTTGCCGGACCATATGACAGACCGCCAGTTCCTGATTTTGTTTGTTCACCCCTGGGAGTAGTCCCCAAAAAAGACCCAGGCGAATTTAGGTTGATACATAACTTGTCTGCTCCGAGGGGTCTTTCGGTGAACGATGCGATTGACCCGGGAGTGTGTTCGGTGCGGTATGCGTCTTTTTATGAGGCCGTCGCCATGTTGAATCGCCTGGGGCCCGGGGCGCTGATGGCCAAATCGGACATCGAGTCAGCGTTCCGGTTGCTCCCGGTACACCCAGACGATCAGCGTCTCCTTGGTTTCATGTTTCAGGGACGCTATTACATGGATAAATGTATGCCAATGGGTTGCTCCATATCTTGTGCGTATTTTGAGAAATTCAGTAGTTTTCTTCAATGGGCGTTCACAAGAATAACGGGGTTTACGCATGTTATGCATTATCTTGACGATTTTCTGTTCCTGGGGGCAGCCGGGGACTCAGAATGTGCACAGGCTTTGAATGCATTTTGTGATCTCATGAGACATTTTGGTGTGCCATTGGCGCCAGGTAAGACTGTGGGACCGTTTACTTCGCTCGAGTTTCTTGGAATAGAGCTCGATTCCGAAGAGGGTTGCTTCCGGTTGCCCAAAGAAAAGGTAACGAAATTCAGGGCCTCGCTGGAAACATGTATTAGCGAGACAAAGGTAAATTTGCATCAATTACAACAGACTGTGGGTCAGCTGAATTTTGCCCTTAGAGTGATACCAATGGCTCGCCCTTTTTCCCGCTCGATTGCACAGGCCATGGTCGGCCTTAAAGAAGGGCACCACCGCACAAGGCTCTCGGCAGAGGTTCGCCAGGACATGCGCATATGGTTGGCATTCCTGGCGGATTTCAATGGTCGTGTGGTCTGGAACAAACCGGCGGTGTCCTCCGAGGAGCTGGGGTTGTGGACAGACTCGGCAGGGAGTATGGGCTTTGGCGCCATATTTGGTAATCACTGGTCAGCCCAAACATGGCCATCGTGGTGGCGAGAGAGTGGGCTTACAGGTAACATTGGGTTTCTCGAATTGTTCCCTATTCTGGTGGCCTTGACAACATGGCCTGAGGGGTTTCGGGATCACTCTGTGGTATTCTGGTCTGATAACATGACCGTGGTTGAGTGTATCAATAGTCAGGCAGCACGATGCAAATGGATTTTGAGATTGCTTAAGAAAATTGTCTTGCTATGTATGCAACTGAACGTCCTTTTTAGGGCAAGACATGTGCCAGGGGTGCTGAATCAAGCAGCTGATGCGCTTTCTCGTTCCCGTATGCAGGCCTTCTGGGATTTTCTGCCCACAGCGGACCCGGTGGCGGCACCATTTCCCGAAGCTCTCTGGTCTCTCGGTGCCCCGAACTACAAAACCTCGTGGGAGAGAGTTTAGCACCCAGGACAAGGAAGGCATACGAAGGGGCGTTCCGTGCCTATTGGTCCTTTTTGGGTTCTGCTAGGGGGGAGCTTTGGGGCCAAGAAGAGTATGTCTTGAAATTTTTGTTGTCGTTACATCAGGCAGGCAAATCAGTAGCTACGGCACAGAGGCACCGGGCCGCCATTTCTTTTATGGCTCGGGCTCATGGTCTCCAGGACCCCACAGCGTCTTTTGTGGTACAGAAGGCGCTGCGTGGGTGGCAACGCCTTAACGGTCGCAGAGTGGACGAAAGGCACCCGATAGGTCTGGAAAGGTTGGCCCTGTTACTGTCCGTACTCCCTGCAACATGTTCATCTCAATCAGAGACAGTGCTATTCCGGGCCGCTTTGCATTGGCATTCCATGGGGCTATGCGGGTTAGCAAACTGGTAGCAAAGAACAAGCAGGATACGGGGGGAGGTCTGTGCCGAGAGCACATACAAATTAAGGGGAGACGATGATGGTCTCGTTTGCCAGGTCCAAGACCGATCAGGGTGCGATCGGGGACAGCGTAGTAGTCCAGCGGATTCCCGGATCTCCCATGTGCCCGGTTGCATGCGTTGAGGAGTATTTGGCGCACAGGGCGGCATCATGGGGGGGAACCTTGCTGAGGCACGCAGACGCCACCCCACTGACTAGGTTTCAGTTCCAGCGGGTGCTTGCAATGGCAATTACAGCCGCGGGCTTGAACCCTGGCGAGTTTGGGACCCATTCCTTCCGGATAGGGGCTGCTACAGAGGCTACAGCCAGGGGTCTGAGTGTGGAAAAAGTAAAACAGTTGGGGCGTTGGTCCTCGAGTTGTTACAAAAGGTATGTGCGGTTGCACATGTTGTGAAGCTGATATCATGCACTCAAGCTTCTTGTTTTTGTTTGGTTTACAGTTTCGCAAGCTTACGAGGCGGGGCGGACTGTGCGGTCGACCCGACACCTGGGAACCAGCGGTCAAAGATCACCGGCTGAGGAGAGAGTGGTGTGGGTCGTGGGCCACTCATACGTGAGGCGTGCCGCGGACGTATTCAAAGCAGGTGACATGTTTCACATGGCTGGGGAATACGGGTACAGGGTGACCTTCTACGGAAGGGGGGGGCTCTGTATTGACCAGTTTCAAACTTTTATGGAGGGCTTGTTCGGGCGGACAAGGTCACCGCCATCTATAGTCATAGTGCATCTTGGGGGCAATGATTTGGTGACCACTGGTCGACGGGTACTTCTCGAGTTGATGCTATCCACTGTAAGTTGGTTGGCGAGAAGGGTTCCGGGGTGCACGATTGCTTGGTCCCATATGATTCCTCGGAAGGTGTGGCGGGGGGCTAATTCTGTGTCTGCTATAAATCATTTGTTAAAGAAAGTGAATAACAAGCTTGGTAGACTGTTTCGTACAAGTACATTGCATTCGATTCCGCATGGATGTATCAGGGGGGGCCATATGTATCTAGAGGATGGGGTCCATTTGTCCAGGGTGGGGAATTCTTTACTCATAGGAGAACTCGTAGCCTGGTTAAAGAGTTTACAGCCATGACCTTTAAGTAGGAGTTTTTGTGGGGGGTCCGGATAGCCGGTCAACTATCCGGTCTGTGGCGGTAAGGTCATGATCGGTGAGCAGTAATTGGAAGATCCCTAGAGGTGGGGGCGTCACCCATTACGGATTGGAGCGCCCGGGGGGAGGCGGCCATTGGCCCCTCAACGGGGAGGCGGTCCCCTCTAAGGATGGGGACGCCGAAAGGGAAGGAGGCCATAGGCCCCTCCCTGGGGAGGAGGGGCTGCAGGGCCTCTCCTGGGAATTTCCCGGGGCCAGGACATCTGCGACGGCAGATGTGGTAAGTTGTGTGGGGTGGGAGGGGGGTCTACGCTACCTTCTAGACACCTCACACGAGTCCTCGGACGACCACTAAGATGGCGTCGAGTTAACATGGGGCCCCCGTCAAGACAAGGGAAATTGGAAATAGGCACAAAGGTGTAGTCCTCTGTGCGACCGCCCCTCACAAGTGAGGGGGGAGTTCTGGGTTAGGGATCTGACTCCGGTTACGACCTTGCCGTTGGCCCGTAATGTTAGGATGTACAATTTCAATTTTAGAAATGCATTTGCAGGATGTTTAGTATCGGCTAGGAGAACCTTTGTATTAGAGATGTGTTAAGGTTAGCCAAGAACATCGTATAATGTGGAAATGAAATTGTACATGATTTGAAACTGTTAATTTAATGTTTTAATTTTGTTTCATATTTTAATAAATACGGCCGGGAGGGTAACTCCCTCCCGCCTTCCAAAAGTTCAGAACCGTTTCCGTATTCCCATTCTTGGGGATCGTGTTGAGAGGGGGTGGCGGGTATCTCAGCCATATGGAAAGGGGCGACCACTCGGTCCCCCTGAACGTATGGTGGAGTACCCCGATCCCCCCGGGAAGCCATTTTGGGCGGGAGGCGGGTCTCGGCTGGTATGCCCGAAGCGGCGTAGCCGGGGCGCGCCTTTTCCCGCCCAAGAGTGGGTTGTCCTAGACACCGAAGCCGCTAGCCACGCCCCGGAGGCGGATTGGAGGTGGGTCCACGCCCGCCCGAAGAAGGATAAAAGGAGAGACAAGCCAAGAAAGCATCCTCTTGTTCCTGTGCTCTGAAGCTGCACCTCCCCGTTGCCCGTGAGCTCGAGACGGGACGAAGAGCCAATTTTGACCCACCCACCAGCCCCTGATGACAGCGAGTTGTTTGAATAAAGTCGTGTGACGTGGTATTGTTTTTCTTACAGGTTGTTCTGAATAAAGTTGGTGATTTGATATGCAATAAAGATGATAATCTTCATTTTCAACATGTGTATTAAAAAGTAGTTGCACCAGAGTTGAACAGTGATATTCTGTAGAGTTTATACTTTGAATGCTTAAGTATAATTGTTTTCTCCTCTATAGCCTTAGATTGTCGTATTTATTTTTTGGTCGGGCGGTAAGGTCATGATCGGTGAGCAGTAATTGGAAGATCCCTAGAGGTGGGGGCGTCACCCATTACGGATGGGAGCGCCCGGGGGGAGGCGGCCATTGGCCCCTCAACGGGGAGGCGGTCCCCTCTAAGGATGGGGACGCCGAAAGGGAAGGCGGCCATAGGCCCCTCCCTGGGGAGGAGGGGCTGCAGGGCCTCTCCTGGGAATTTCCCGGGGCCAGGACATCTGCGACGGCAGATGTGGTAAGTTGTGTGGGGTGGGAGGGGGGTCTACGTTACCTTCTAGACACCTCACACGAGTCCTCGGACGACCACTAAGATGGAGTCGAGTTAACATGGGGCCCCCGTCAAGACAAGGGAAATTGGAAATAGGCACAAAGGTGTAGTCCTCTGTGCGACCGCCCCTCACAAGTGAGGGGGGAGTTCTGGGTTAGGGATCTGACACCGGTTACGACCTTGCCGTTGGCCCGTAATGTTAGGATGTACAATTTCAATTTTAGAAATGCATTTGCAGGATGTTTAGTATCGGCTAGGAGAACCTTTGTATTAGAGATGTGTTAAGGTTAGCCAAGAACATCGTAATGTGGAAATGAAATTGTACATGATATGAAACTGTTAATTTAATGTTTTAATTTTGTTTCATATTTTAATAAATACGGCCGGGAGGGTAACTCCCTCCCGCCTTCCAAAAGTTCAGAACCGTTTCCGTATTCCCATTCTTGGGGATCGTGTTGAGAGGGGGTGGCGGGTATCTCAGCTATATAGTAATTTTTACCCCTTCACTATCCAACACTTTCCCTACTGTTGCTCTTACTGGAGTGGGAATAGTGATTTATGCCCCTCAGTTTTCCAACACGTTCCCTACTGTTGCACTATTTGGAGAGGGAATAGTAATTTTAACCCCTCTGATATCCAACACTTTACCTGCTGTTGCACTCACTGGAGTTGGAATAGTAAACGTAATTATTTTGCTATCCAATACTTTTCCTACTATTGCATTTATTGTATAAGGCAATTTAAGTTTAAATATTTTATAGTTTCATGTTTTAATTTATTTTTTAATGTTTTTTTATTTTAATATGTATATATATATATAAATGATTTATATAATTTTAATCTTTTAAAATAAAGATAATAGTTTATTAATTGTTTTAAAGTAAATACATATGTATAAATTATTATGTTTGTGTGTTTATTTTTGTCTATTAAGTTTATTTGTTATATTTTGTACAAATGTATATTAAATGTTCATTAATTTTGTTAAAATTACTATTAATATTTAATATATTAAATATATAATAATATATATCAATATTTTTTACATCTATATTTTACATTAAATATTTTTGTACTTACCTTTTTAAGTATGCGGAGTTGATATTTTTGTAGTCTATAGTTTTTCCTCAATATTTTTTACATTGATAATTGTGACATCGATGTTGTAATAGTGAACCGTGTGGGGCACCAGCCAAGTCCAGGCATCACCCAGCAGCTGACGCACCGCTGGGCGGAAAGCCTAGACTGGTAGCAGGACCTGTTCAACCTGCGGGCGTGGTGCTTTTGTGCTTTACAGTGCTAACTTTTTTTTGGAATAGCATGCTGCTCACAATCAGAGATAAGTTAGGTTTAGTTTATGTTAAGAATTGTATTATGTGATCCAGTTTGAGCTAGGCAGGTGATCAGTGATACTTAATCGTACTTGTCAGGGCTCACTGTGCTGATTATTTAAGAAGCAATTGCAGACTCCTATTCCTCCTATCACCAAAGTCAATTAGTGATGTCAATGAGTTAGCGTTCTTTGTGACTTTCCTTATATAGCTCGTACAGTCCCAAGCAATTTCACAGTGAGGTGCAGCACTAGTATACATTGCAAAAAAGGGAGACTGAGTTGGTCCTTCAAGGGGGTTGAGAAATGAGATGAAATCAAAGATCATTTGTTAGAGTACATTAGTTCCAGTGTAGTTTTGTTAAGGAAATTTGGAATAGGGGTTTTAGGATTAGTGTAGCCAACTGAACGATAGTCGATACTACTATTATTTGAGATCTGATTAAGATAAGTACAATGTTACCCCATTAGCCTGTGGAGATTAACTGTCCACTAATCTATTTTTGTATCTTCTTTATTTCTTACCTCAGCACACAAGAGCAAGAAAAGGGGCAGTGCAGAGGTGAGTTCGGGAGGAGTGGCTAACCACCAACGCCACTGCTAAGGCCTCTGCTAAGTCCAGTGAGTCATATTAATTAATATTATTATTTCCCTAACTTTTACCTCTGCCCACTATTTTACTACTTCTAAGTTTGTCTTGTTTGTTTTTCTTAAAGTGTCTCCTTTTTTCCCAACTCCCCTATTAAATCATGTAATCCCTGCAGAACAGACCTTTGGTACTCAACTATCTACTTAGAAGATTACAGGTCCAAGTAAGCTAGTATTAAAAATAATATTCACCATGTATGTTCGATGAGGAGGCTTTCTTTTTCTTGCTCATGCACTAAAAGTTAACAAGAGAGTGACCCTGGTCAGGGACCCCCCTTCAACCTCAATTGTTGTGCTTTGTGATTCATTTATACAGAATACCAGCAGTTTTCATGACAGTACAGCAAGGCTGGTATCTATGAGATCCCATTGCATTTGCCAACCAATACCATATGTTTTTCATTGACCATTGTTATTCCACCCCTTCATTGCGCTTCAATGACTCATCATCATCATAGGCTATAGCTCTGCCCCTCTGTTGCGAAAGGTTTTTGGTTGACTTGACTACCTGGCTTTTCTAACATTGTGAACCAAAACAAAATGACATTTATGGTAGAAGCCACAGCAGTGCTACCCAAACTGCTAACCAAACTGTAATGATATATTGTGGTTGTTTTTGTTTATTACAAAAATTAAGGGGAGTGGTAGCTGGCATCTACAAAATGTATAGTATTTTTTTCTAGTCACACAGGGTGTCATGACCCCGTTGCGCCAATGCCCCTGAGAAGAGGAGATTAAACCCTTCAGAAAACCCACCCCTGTCCCGTGCACCCTGCATGCCATGGTAAAATATGATTGATGATTTAATAATGTAACCTTTGCACAGTAAAATATGATTAATGATTTATCAATGTAACTTTTTCACTTCAACTATAGTTCGTGTCAATGTATAATTATTTATAGCATGAGTATTGACTCTTGGTTGAGGATCGGCACTGGGGGAGGCTCTGTTGCAGGCAGACCGGCTAAAGAGAACAATCAGGAAACTCATGCAGAGAAAAGGTGCACGATGCGTCATCGTTCATTCGGGTGTGGCTCGAGTATAAATAGCCACACCCGACGCTTCCAGACGCTTTGCCTTCCTCCGCCTGCCAAGAAGACTCACCTCCGCAGCCTCCATAGAACTCGACGACCTGGCAACGCCCCGAAGGCATCCCAAATTCGTAGAACCTTCATCTCCATGCTGCAAGAGAAGGAAAGAAGCCATTAAGCTAAGTGAACCTTTTTTACTTGGTCAAAAGGCGCCTAACGCAAGCAAGCAACAAGTTACAGAGAAAACAGAACTTACCTGAAATATTCGAAGGCTCTTGGTAGAATCCTGGCAAAGACGATTGTTGACATTTTGATTTCCTAAAAAAGAAACAAGAAGACTTTGAGACTTAATCAAAGAAAATCCTAAGAAAAGCACATTTATTGTTATGTTTAGATAGCTGTTTCTATTGTTTAGCCATTTTTGTACACAGGTTGTGAAGAACTTGAAAGAGTCGAAAGAGTATACTGAGTAAGTGACACAAGGCACTGGTTGTCTTTATCATGTGGTGCAACTTGACATAGGAAAAAATCAGTAACTTATTCTTACATTTGATTATTTACTTAGGAGCACAGTTACTACCGAATGACACCCTAAACTTCCCGAAAACAGCCAACGCCAAATACAAGACTCTTCACAACGACAACATGGACGCGACGCCTAGCTTCTAAAAGTCGCAGGTAGGCTCTCTTTGAGTTCAACAAGAGAGAATTACTGTAGGTCTAGATAGTTAGAAGGTTTTAAAAAGGGAGTTTAAATTACAGAAGTTTTCTTTGTTGCTTCGCAGGTTGACAACCAAGGAACAAGTAGCATCCCTGATCCGGCCCTCCTCCCTAAATTCTATTTGATTGCCTTAGTGTAAAATTAGATCACAGGGCGTTGTCTAGAACTCAGGGAAGTCGGTCCATAATGTCTCTGCGAAATCAACCTACAAGCATCCTACAGGTAAGAGTGCTTGTAATCTGACACAGGGTGCCGCCAACTCAAGTGCTGCTGCAGGTGGAGAAGAAGATTTGGTTGGAGGGGGAGAAGTGGCAGCAGGGACGGGTGGTGGCTAGTCACATTCCTTGCTTATTGACAATTACTATTATGCTCACTAGATACAAGGGCATCTTCATGACTCGCTCGAGAACATGAACCCCCTACAGCGGGGGTTGAGTTATGGCCTCTTCCATATGCAACTGAGCAAAAGCTCACATAATGTACGCTGCAAATGATTGCTTGATGGAAACGGAAAAGAACAGAAGGCTAAAAGAAAGAATGGGTGAAAAAGTATACGAGTGAAAGGAAAGGATGCATGGGTAAGTGAAAGGATGCATGGGCGAGTATTGGGTAAATGGATGGATGAGTGAAAGGATGATTGAAAGAAAAGATGAATACTTAATGGATGGATAATGACTGGAAATTATGGTGAAAGACAGGATGAGAGAAAGTAAAGCTTAACTTATGGTGACTATGGGTGAATATAGTAGGAAGAATGAAATGATGACTGAAGAATTCCTTGGGTGAATGAACTAGGGAGCTCTTCTAGAGAGAAGCCTGCTGCTCACCTACTTCACTTACTTTGTTTCATTGCTAATAAACCTTTTGTTTAAAGTGGGGGTATTTTAATTTTTCTTCCAAACCCTTGACTCACTCTATTTGTAAAGCGAGTCAGACATTTGTATCGCACCTATCATCATTCATCACCTCCGGCCCACAGCATTGCACCACTGCAGTATTGGCTGTGAAATGTGCATCTGCTTCAGTTAATACAGCATTTACAAAGTTTTCAATGCATGTAAACTGCTTCTCCTCACCCACTCAGTCAGCTCTTATTACTTCACTCTTTTATTCTTTGCTAAGTTCTTCTGTATATGCCTGACACTGCTCTATTCTATAGCAAAAGCTCAACCTACCTGCCTAATCCCTCTACCTTACCCTGCAGTAGAATAAGTCATGTTTCCTTTCCTGTCTAACCAATTAATCTTTTAGGAAATAATGTGTGGTAGTGGGTGAGGCCAGTGAATAAAGAGGGACTAACTGCCTGATTTGATTTCAAGTTTAGTTTAGATAGTCGACTTTCTTCTGGGACAGCTCTGCTAAGTGATGCAAAAAAGGATAGGCATGCGATTGCGAGTGAGGCGGGCAGTGTCTAAAATGTAGTGAATCAATTGTGGAGGTCTCTTCACTGCACACTGGTTTAGCAGCAATGTATGTGACTAGAAGATGGTGGGGCAGCATACATTTGACACAAACATTATGTTCCACTAGCTACTTTTTTTGCAAATAAATAAGTTCAATGAGAAATGATTAAAAAGTTCTATCGTGGCACTGGCATACTCAGTACAGGAAGTAGAGTTCATCCTGAAACTCAGGTGGTTCACCCAGAAGTTGGTCAGCTAAAACACTTGATTCTAACCAATCGTCCTCCTATGCTGTTACAGGAAATGTGTAACTGCTCATTTTGATCATAGCCAATCTCTCCATGTTTGAGGTGAAAGACTGGTCGTTCTCACGGTAACATCTGCATCAGCTGTACTAAACACATGCTGGGCAGACACACTGACTACAGGACAAACCAGATACTTTATTGCCACCCGGCTGAACTCTGGCAGTTGGCACATCTTCCCATACCACTACTTCAATGGGTTTTAATCCACACAGACTTCTTTTGGATCATCCATACACTCCTGTAACATCCTCTGGATAGTCATTGGTGCTGCCACTTGTTCGATCTTTTTTGGGATTGCCTCTGCACTGGACTTAAGCCCAGCCGATTGATATCAATACAATGCAGAAGTTGGGTCCATTTCCTTCTGTTGCTGCTATTGTGTAGTTGATTGTGTTGTTTATATGTTATGTTATGTTACCCATTTTTATATAGCACAGCTGCCTCAGCGAGGAGGCGTCCCGGCGCTGGCAGCAGTATCAGTAAGGAAACCAGGGACTAGGCCACAGGAAAAAGATAGGTTTCAGTAGCCTTTCAGAATGTCAGCAGGCTATCCATACACCGAATCTGATAAGGTAGGGAGTTCCAAAATTTGGCCGCTAAACAGTGAAAGGACCGTCCCCCGGCTCGGAGACACTTCACTCGAGGGACCGTAACCAAAAGTTGTCCCGCAGAGCATAGCTGGCATGTAGGTATAGATCGTATTGTCATATAGCTAATTCTTTTCTATATACTGTGTTAAGTTAGCATGAGCTTATTAAATGTTTAAATGCCATTTTTCCTTTTGCTTCATTTTGCACATGACACATAATTGTTGTTTTAGCTTTCAACCCAGAAGAGCTTCATGACTTACTTGAGAAATAATATGTTATTGCTCTGATATCAGTTTTGCTTGGTACACTGTCTGCACAGTGAGTGCTGAAGGCTCCAAGGATAACTCGACAGAGTGTTGTTGTGAGGTCTAATCTTCGCACCTCCATAGACATAACACATATGCTGCTGCCTAAATCTGGATCTAGTTGTAGGGGTGGGTAACCCAATATAGCCTTGCGGGCTTGGGCAGTCAATTTGTTTAAAATAAAAGGTGCCAGCAAGGGATTTGTTTACGCATCAAAGTTAAAACAGTGTAGTGAAGTCTATATTATTTAGACTTATCAGCTGAACAGAACAGCAACTGTTCTTCATATTTATTGTCTGTTTATGGACCTTAAAGAAGCTACCACACTAGCCCCAAATAAGTCAAACAAATTAAACAGAAAACCAGCACTATTTGTGATTTTGCTCAATAAATGAACTACTAGAACCAAAAAGGAAGATCAAGCAACACGGACAAGTTTGTTCTTCAAAGAAAATTATTATTTATATTCTTTTAAGTTCAAAATTGACAAATTGTGTAGGGTACACAATCAATGGAAATTGCATATATATCTTAAGTAAATGGAAATGACAAAACAAACCATTAATACATAAGAAAACAATCCAGTCTAACAAAATATATAGAATTGACTTCTTTTAAAAATAATAAATAGAAAGTCAAATGCAGGATGTTGACTTGGACTGGTATGCCGACGTTTCGGTCTCAAAGGTGAAATCCAAAGACCATCATCAGGACAGTGAATTTAATGCAATGTAGTTGACCCCTATAAGACAAGGTTTAAAAAATTAACAAATAATCCTAACACATGTTGCTAACATGTAACAATTTATTA
Organism: Lissotriton vulgaris; assembly: GCF_964263255.1. Lineage (NCBI taxonomy): Eukaryota > Metazoa > Chordata > Amphibia > Caudata > Salamandridae > Lissotriton > Lissotriton vulgaris. Next base: position 30,785 of record NW_028254389.1, on the reverse strand, counting down.
ACATGTGTTTAAGCTATTTGCATTACAGAAGTAAATCTAAAAAAGAGGAAGCTTAACAGACTAGTCAGTGTGGTGACAAGAGTGTTGGCTTATCTAGTTGCTTCAAGCGAAAACTTGTGCACTTACTTATAGATTAAAATTAGGACAAGCTGTGAATAATCAGAGCTGATCTCGAAAGTCAAGGTTCTTGGCCTGTAGGAAATGGAAATGTATAAGCTCAGAGGAGCCTACATGATGCAATATAAATTGCTTAATGTGTCCCTGATCTTAAACAAGATTCAAATTTGATAGTCAATTACCTTGAGGGAACGAAAAATCTCCCCTGTAATTGCGTCCATATATTCAGGCCGAATGGTATTCAAACCTAATGGTGATAAATCCTTTGTATTCAATCTCGGGAAACAAGAATGCTGAAATATATAAAATTTAGCAATTTGGACACGGATCTAAAAGGGTTCATGTCTTTATATCAATATCTATCCACTTTTTAGAAAACTCAGAAGAGCGCTGCGTGTGATGGAATAGGTATATTTTGGTTAAAGACTAAGTTAATGATATCTAAAGCCAAATTGTGGGCAGAAAATGACTCCACGATAAACATAGCCATTGCGGAAGCCTATACGGATTGAGCATCAAAAGCGATCATAGTGAGCATAAAAAGCACATCAATGCTATTTAGATACCATCACTTTTTCCCGCGCTTGCCGTTTATCGAGACGTACCAACCCGCCACCGGACATAGGGAGCCCTGCCTACCATCTTCAGGCAGGGAGATCTTTTAACCCTACTCGCTACACACCTCAGGACTAAGAATCTCCTTAAGTCCCTGAGACCCGAAAAGGACAAGTACCCATCTTTTTAGGTTATCAGACCTGTACCAACAATAGACCAGCAATCAAATTGGAAGTTTTTTGACAAAGTTATAAGAACTAGATATAATCTAGTAGAAACCTAGAATATCCAGGAACGAATTTTATCCAGCATCCATCCACATAAAAGGGTTCCGGTTGGCGGGCCTAACTACTTAATCACCAATATAATCAGTTTTAATTTATCTGATATCGAAAGAATTCTAACAAGGAAACGAAAATCTATTTTTAAACAGCTCCTTGCTAAAAATTACCCATTAATATTGTGTGGCTGCTCCAGGAAGAAGGCGCTGGCCGCCGAAACGCGCGTAGAGACCGAATTTTTATGCCACCAACCCCCATTTTTTACTGTTTGTTAATTTAATAATGTGTAACTGTCAATTATATACTGTGACTTTTTAACTGCTATTTGATGTCATATAAATGACCATTTTTACTTGTGTTAATTGTTTAATAAAAACTTGTGTTTTAGCCAGCTGTAGTTTACTCTTATATATTTCTTTGATCTATATGTGACTTTTTATTGTCAAATTGCCTAGGTTGTTACTTTTCAATCAAGGCAAGAATTTATACATTTAAGAAAAAGCGTGGAAAGCTGGAAGCCATCCATGTCCCAACTAACGAAGAAATGTATAGATGAAAACATTGTTTACATCAAGACTAAGTGTGTGGAACTCAATGGTAATTTAATTGCATCGCTACGGCTTACAAGAGAGCCAAACGTAGCTGTATAGGTGAACACATCATCCTGTGTGGAGCTCAATACAATTTGGTTGCATCGCTGATGTCTGAAAAAAGCCGAACGCTCAGATTTAATAGCTAATCAGCATGTTGGCGTTCTAAAACCGCTGTAGCGCATGATGGAGCTAAAAAACAATTTTGGTTACATAGCTGCTGCTTAAAAGGAGCCGAACCCTCGCATAGCATCTAGTTAGCATGTTAGCGTTTTGAAACCGCTGTTCACGGGTCTATACTTGCGCAGCGGTAAAGCATCTAATTAGCGTAATAGCGTTTTGGAACGCGATGTTCACGGGTCTGTAGTTACTTTTTGAAAAATGGCGTAAAAGACGAAAGGGTTCCTCTGCGTCACGTCACAGGTGGTTAGAGGGAAAACCAATCCCAGTCTTTATATAGTGTCTTAACGTGGTGCGTGATAGTCATCTGACCTGAGTTAACCAGATGACTGTTGTTTAGTGAATACGGCCGCCATATTATAATGGTCATATAGTTAGATTGTATACACGTTTTGGTAATACTAGATGAATCGGCTTAAAGTGTAAATGCCACTGCAAGAAAGTATAAATGAGTGGAAGGAACGAATCGTCGTCACTTATGTCTGATAAATAAACATGTTTATAGTTGGATATTATCTAAGCTGATATTGATAATAAAAATCGCCTGTTTTAGGATTGTCCATTACTCAATAGTGTGAGTTACTCGGGTCTAAAAGTAGGTGAATATTGAATCTACATGATGAGAATCATTAAGAATATGTTATGTGCCTGTCGCATTACTAAAGCGCGTACATTCTACAAAATCAAAACATAGTACAAGTCTCTCTATATCTACAGGTAAAGGAATAGAGACCACTGTTTTCTGATGAGAGCACATTTAAAAAAAAATTTTTGGGACATATTGTGACTTGCAGAACATGGTACATGTATCACTCTGCATATATGTAGTACGTTTCTGATGCGCATACATTCTGCAAAATCAAATCATAATACATGTCTCTCTGTGTCTACAGAAAAAAGAATGAAAACCAATATTTTCTTAATAAACGCACATTCTTAAAATTTGTGACAGAAAACGGTACATGTATCACTGAGCATATATGTCTAAAACTGATACGATATTAGTGTAGAGAAGCTGCAGACATCTGTCGCAGTAAAAAGGCGCTCACAATCTTTGGGGAATTGTACAGTAACATTCTTGTGAGGGATAGTCTCTGCCAGATCGTAGCATATTAAGTCATGCAGGCTAGTGAGTACCATTCGGTTGACGAGTTTAACCCATTTTTAACACTGTTGGCCAACTCGATCCATTGATTTTCTTTCAAGGTCAGAAGCCTGTCTACATTTGTTTGTCTAATAGTAGGTTTAACTACTTCTATGACCCACCAGTTTATCTCTTTCTCACTGTGTTTGAGCTGAAGAAAGTGCTCAACCAGAGGTGCATTCTCTGTTTTGCACCTAATCCTGGATTGATGCTGTAGGATTCTTTGTTTGATCATTTGTGTGGTTTTACCTATGTATACCATGCCACAAGGGCACTGTATACAGTAAACCACATTCTGTGTACGACAGTTGGAGAAATTTTTGATTTGTATTGTTCTCCCAATCAGATTAAATGATTTAATATTCTCTGTGGTTTCGCAGGCAGTGCATTTGTTGCATTTATAATGGCCTATCAGAGGGGCCAATTGTCTCATGTTTTCGACAAGATTTTGGTTGTCATTTTCGTACGCATGCACTAGTCTGTCTCGAAGGTTTCAACCACGTTTGAATGAAAATAAGGGTTTGTCTTTGAGTTCTGGTAGCTCTGACAGCAGTGGCCAGTGTTTTAGAATAACCTTCTTCAACTGGTTACTCAAGGTACCAAAGGAGGTAACACAGACTAGGGGGTTGCTTTCATTGCGTGAACGGTTAGCCAGTAGCAAATCCCGATTGTTGTACCACGCTCTCTTTAGTGATTGTTTGAGAAGTTTATTTGGGTAACCCCTTGCTGATAGTTTGTTCTTGAGTGTCTTCGCCTCTTTAAAATAATCTGTTTTCTTCGTACAATTTCTTCTGAGACGAAGGAATTGCCCAAAGGGTAAGCCATCTCGTAAAGCCTTGGGATGGTGGCTATTGTATTTGAGGAGGGTATTGCGGGACGTGGGTTTGGTGTAGAGTGTGGTATACAACATGTTCTCTTCACTCACTTTGATTGTGATGTCGAGAAAGTTCATCTGAAGATTGTTACTTTCAAGTGTAAATGACAAGTTGGGGTTTCTTTCGTTGAGCCAAACATGAAAACTTGACAGAAGGTCTTTGCTGCCTCTCCAGATCATAAAAACATCGTCTATATACCTGAGCCAGCAAGATATGTTGGCTAGGTAAGGATTCAATGGATAGTAAATGAATCTTTTTTCAAATTCAGCGACATAGATATTAGCAATGTCTGGAGCAAAAATTGCCCCCATGGCCACCCCTTTGAGTTGTTGGTAATAGGTTTTTTCATACAGGAAGAAATTCTCACACAGGGGAATTCTGATGCATTCCAATATGAAATCGGTCGGTACCTCATGTGGTCTAGTGCGACTTTCTAGCAGATCTTTCAAAATAGCCAACACCTCAGATTGGGGAATGTTGGTATAAAGGTTGACTATGTCCATCGTTACCAAATATTCTACATCAGGATTAAAGCAGTGGTTTTCCAATTTGTTGATGACAGATGTTGTATCCTTGATGTAGGTATCAGATCCTATGGCATAAGGTCGTATAAAGTAATCTGCATATTCGGCAAGGGGTTTCAGTATCGAACTGCACCCTGACACTATGGGTTTCCCTGGTGGTTCAGTGGTGTTTTTGTGCACCTTGGGAAGAATGTATAGCGCCGGTACTGTGGGCGCTTTGTTGACTAGAAACGTTGCTTCCTTTTCACAGAGCCAACCTCCATTCAGGCCGTTTTGGCTTAAAGATGAGATTTCTTTTTGAAGTCTTGAAGTTGGATTACCAGAGAGTCGTTTGTAATTCTCAGTAACTGAAAGTTGTTTAAGGACTTCAGTTCTGTAGGAGACTTTGTCCCAGAGAACAATGCCTCCCCCTTTGTCCGCTGGCTTAATCAGGGTATCCGGTAGTGATTTTAAGGTTTTCAAAGCTGTGAGTTCATTCTTGCTAAGATTGTTTCTAGCGAAAGGCATCTGTTTAAAGAGATTTTCTGTTTCTATCAGGACTGCTTGTTCAAAGGTCGTGATTTCTTTCGCCACCATGTTGTTAAGCGGAAAGAAAGTTGACGGTGGATGTAGACCCGTAAAATTTCTTTCCCCTTTAGGTGTTTTCTCGGAAAAGTAATTTTTGAGTCTCACAGTTCTGAAGGGGACAAAGTCTCCTACAGAACTGAAGTCCTTAAACAACTTTCAGTTACTGAGAATTATAAACGACTCTCTGGTAATCCAACTTCAAGACTTCAAAAAGAAATCTCATCTTTAAGCCAAAACGGCCTGAATGGAGGTTGGCTCTGTGAAAAGGAAGCAACGTTTCTAGTCAACAAAGCGCCCACAGTACCGGCGCTATACATTCTTCCCAAGGTGCACAAAAAACACCACTGAACCACCAGGGAGACCCATAGTGTCAGGGTGCAATCGATACTGAAACCCCTTGCCGAATATGCAGATTACTTTATACGACCTTATGCATAGGATCTGATACCTACATCAAGGATAAACATCTGTCATCAACAAATTGGAAAACCACTGCTTTAATCCTGATGTAGAATATTTGGTAACAATGGACATAGTCCAACCTTTATACCAACATTCCCCAATCTGAGGTGTTGGCTATTTGAAAGATCTGCTAGAAAGTCGCACTAGACCACAAGAGGTACCGACCGATTTCATATTGGAATGCATCAGAATTCCCCTGTGTGAGAATTTCTTCCTGTATGAAAAATCCTATTGCCAACAACTCAAAGGGGTGGGCCATGGGGGCAATTATTGCTCCAGACATTGCTAATATCTATGTCGCTGAATTTGAAAAAAGATTCATTTACCATCCATTGAATCCTTACCTGGCCAACATATCTTGCTGGCTCAGGTATATAGACGATGTTTTTATGATCGGAGAGGCAGCAAAGACCTTCTGTCAAGTTTTCATGTTTGGCTCAACGAAAGAACCCCAACCTTGTCATTTACACTTGAAAGTAACAATCTTCAGATGAACTTTCTCGACATCACAATCAAAGTGAGTGAAGAGAACATGTTGTATACCACACTCTACACCAAACCCACGTCCCGCAATACCCTCCTCAAATACAATAGCCACAATCCCAAGGCTTTACGAGATGGCTTATTCTTTGGGCAATTCCTTCGTCTCAGAAGAAATTTTACGAAGAAACAGATTATTTTAAAGAGGCGAAAGACACTCAAGAACAAACTATCAGCAAGGGGTTACCCAAATAAACTTCTCAAACAATCACTAAAGAGAGCGTGGTACAACAATCGGGATTTGCTACTGGCTAACCGGTCCCGCAATGAAAGCAACCCCCTAGGTCTGTGTTACCACCTTTGGTACCTTGAGTAACCAGTTGAAGAAGGTTATTCTAAAACACTGGCCACTGCTGTCAGAGCTACCAAACTCAAAGACAAACCCTTATTTTCATTCAAACGTGGTCGATACCTTCGAGACAGACTAGTGCATGCATACGAAAATGACAACCAAAATCTTGTCGAAAAAATTAGACAATTGGCCCCTCTGATAGGCCATTATAAATGCAACAAATGCACTGCCTGCGAAACCACCGAGAATATTAAATCATTTAATCTGAATGGGAGAACAATACAAATCAAAAATTTCTCCAACTGTCGTACACAGAATGTGGTTTACTGTATACAGTGCCCTTGTGGCATGGTATACATAGGTAAAACCACACAAATGATCAAACAAAGAATCCTACAGCATCAATCCAGGATTAGGTGCAAAACAGAGAATGCACCTCTGGTTGAGCACTTTCTTCAGCTCAAACACAGTGAGAAAGAGATAAACTGGTGGGTCATAGAAGTAGTTAAACCTACTATTAGACAAACAAATGTAGACAGGCTTCTGACCTTGAAAGAAAATCAATGGATCGAGTTGGCCAACAGTGTTTAAAATGGGTTAAACTCGTCAACCGAATGGTACTCACTAGCCTGCATGACTTGATATGCTACGATCTGGCAGAGACTATCCCTCACAAGAATGTTACTGTACAATTTCCCAAAGATTGTGAGAGCCTTTTTACTGCGACAGATGTCTGCAGCTTCTCTACACTAATATCGTATCAGTTTTAGACATATATGCTCAGTGATAAATGTACCGTTTTCTGTCACAAATTTTAAGAATGTGCGTTTATTAGAAAATATTGGTTTTCATTCTTTTTTCTGTAGACACAGAGAGACATGTATTATGATTTGATTTTGCAGAATGTATGCGCATCAGAAGCGTACTACATATATGCATAGTGATACATGTACCATGTTCTGCAAGTCACAATATGTCCCCAATTTTTTTTTTAAATGTGCTCTCATCAGAAAACAGTGGTCTCTATTCCTTTACCTGTAGATATAGAGAGACTTGTATTATGTTTTGATTTTGTAGAATGTACGCGCTTTAGTAATGCGACAGGCACATAACATATTCTTAATGATTCTCATCATGTAGATTCAATATTCACCTACTTTTAGACCCGAGTAACTCACACTATTGAGTAATGGACAATCCTAAAACAGGCGATTTTTATTATCAATATCAGCTTAGATAATATCCAACTATAAACATGTTTATTTATCAGACATAAGTGACGACGATTCGTTCCTTCCACCCATTTATACTTTCTTGCAGTGGCATTTACACTTCAAGCCGATTCATCTAGTATTACCAAAACGTGTATACAATCTAACTATATGACCATTATAATATGGCGGCCGTATTCACTAAACAACAGTCATCTGGTTAACTCAGGTCAGATGACTATCACGCACCACGTTAAGACACTATATAAAGACTGGGATTGGTTTTCCCTCTAACCACCTTTGACGTGACGCAGAGGAACCCTTTCGTCTTTTACGACATTTTTCAAAAAGTAAGTACAGACCCGTGAACATCGCGTTCCAAAACGCTATTACGCTAATTAGATGCTTTACCGCTGCACAAGTATAGACCCGTGAACAGCGGTTTCAAAACGCTAACATGCTAACTAGATGCTATGCCGAGGGTTCGGCTCCTTTTAAGCAGCAGCTATGTAACCAAAATTGTTTTTTAGCTCCATCATGCGCTACAGCGGTTTTAGAACGCCAACATGCTGATTAGCTATTAAATCTGAGCGTTCGGCTTTTTTCAGACATCAGCGATGCAACCAAATTGTTATTGAGCTCCATACAGGATGATGTGTTCACCTATACAGCTACGTTTGGCTCTCTTGTAAGCCGTAGCGATGCAATTAAATTACCATTGAGTTCCACACACTTAGTCTTGATGTAAACAATGTTTTCATCTATACATTTCTTCGTTAGTTGGGACATGGATGGCTTCCAGCTTTCCACGCTTTTTCTTAAATGTATAAATTCTTGCCTTGTACATGAACCTCGTTAAGTATCTAAATAGCATTGATGTGCTTTTTATGCTCACTATGATCGCTTTTGATGCTCAATCCGTATAGGCTTCCGCAATGGCTATGTTTATCGTGGAGTCATTTTCTGCCCACAATTTGGCTTTAGATATCATTAACTTAGTCTTTAACCAAAATATACCTATTCCATCACACGCAGCGCTCTTCTGAGTTTTCTAAAAAGTGGATAGATATTGATATAAAGACATGAACCCTTTTAGATCTGTGTCCAAATTGCTAAATTTTATATATTTCAGCATTCTTGTTTCCCGAGATTGAATACAAAGGATTCATCACCATTAGGTTTGAATACCATTTGGCCTGAATATATGGACGCAATTACAGGGGAGATTTTTCGTTCCCTCAAGGTAATTGACTATCAAATTTGACTCTTGTTTAAGATCAGGGACACATTAAGGAATATATATTGCATCATGTAGGCTCCTCTGAGCTTATACATTTCCATTTCCTACAGGCCAAGAACCTTGACTTTCGAGATCAGCTCTGATTATTCACAGCTTGTCCTAATTTTCATCCATAAGTAAGTGCACAAGTTTTCGCTTAAAGCAACTAGATAAGCCAACACTCTTGTCACCACACTGACTAGTCTGTTAAGCTTCCTCTTTTTTAGATTTACTTCTGTAATGCAAATAGCTTAAACACATGTTAATAAATTGTTACATGTTAGCAACACGTGTTAGGATTATTTGTTAATTTTATAAACCTTGTCTTATAGGGGTCAACTACATTGCATTAAATTCACTGTCCTGATGATGGTCTTTGGATTTCACCTTTGAGACCGAAACGTCGACACACCAGTCCAAGTCAACATCCTGCATTTGACTTTCTATTTATTATTTTTAAAAGAAGTCAATTCTATATATTTTGTTAGACTGGATTGTTTTCTTATGTATTAATGGTTTGTTTTGTCATTTCCATTTACTTAAGATATATATGCAATTTCCATTGATTGTGTACCCTACACAATTTGTCAATTTTGAACTTAAAAGAACATAAATAATAATTTTCTTTGAAGAACAAACTTGTTGTCCGTGTTGCTTGATCTTCCTTTTTTGGTTCTAATAGTTCATTTATTGAGCAAAATCACAAATAGTGCTGGTTATCTGTTTAATTTGTTTGACTTATTTGGGGCTAGCGTGGTAGCTTCTTTAAGGTCCATAAACAGACAATAAATACGACGAACAGTTGCTGTTCTGTTCAGCTGATAAGTCTAAATAATATAGACTTCACTACACTGTTTTAACTTTGATGTGTAAACAAATCCCTTGCTGGCACCTTTTATTTTAAACAAATTGACTGCCCAAGCCCGCAAGGCTATATTGGGTTACCCACCCCTACAACCAGTTTTTCAGCGCAGACTAGTTCTGCTGTGGGCCACCTCTAAGTGGTTAAGCAGGTTACCACCTGTAAACTTTTTTCCTTGATGTCTGAGACAGAAACTCTTTCATACACGGAGGAATATGTCCAAAAAATAGCAGCTGGACCCTCCCTATTGGGTAACAAAAATACAGCTACACAGTTACCTTATGAAACCGATCTTATCCAATTAGAAAGGTTGAAAAAGAAGTTGGTGAGAACAGAGTTACATGCTAAATTTCTCACTGACTGCCTCAACAACAACATCATTCCAACTGGACTGCAGATTAAAAATATTCCGATCATTTTCATAGATGACAACGAATTTAAAGTCAACTTCAGCTTTGCTGCCAACAAATGCTCAAGGACTTGGATGGTCCTAAGCATTGAGACTGCGCCCAAACAAATTATCCTTCTACTGAAGGAAATTGAAACTATTGAGAATAAGATCAACTCTGATAGTAACATCACGAATGCCAAGTTGCTTCTAGATAAAGTTTCACAAACCATCAAAGAATTTGAAACCTTTAATGCACAAAGGAAGACCGATAAACTTCAGAAAGATATACGTAGCTACAATAAAGATAAGACATACCCTTATCTACAGAAAGATTTCTATGAACCTCAGAACAACCATAGAGGTCCCCAACATTTTCAACAGAAACGAGTGACCTTCTCAGACACTGGATCTGAGACAGATTCAGAACAGGGAGGTCAGTCCAGATCCAACTTTGACCAACAACCCTCTACCTCCCGACAATCTGTTTTTTTAGGGCAGGACAGGAGGAGAACAGGATGACCCCGGAACAACCGAGGCGGGAGAAGGGGTTGGTTTCGGAACCAATATACCCCGGGCCAGCGCCAAACACGAAATCAGTATTACGAATGGTAGAAGGTAACAACTCCATTCCCATTTTCAATATTTCAAAACATGTTCTGACCGAACCAGAGATAGAAGTTCTTTCTGCTGGACTTTCTTTTGTACCTACCAATAGGAACAACCAATTTCAAACTAATTTAAAGAGCTATATAAGTTCTTCAGAACTGTGAGACTCAAAAATTACTTTTCCGAGAAAACACCTAAAGGGGAAAGAAATTTTACGGGTCTACATCCACCGTCAACTTTCCGCTTAACAACATGGTGGCGAAAGAAATCACGACCTTTGAACAAGCAGTCCTGATAGAAACAGAAAACCTCTTTAAACAGATGCCTTTCGCTAGAAACAATCTTAGCAAGAATGAACTCACAGCTTTGAAAACCTTAGAATCACTACCGGATACCCTGATTAAGCCAGCGGACAAAGGGGGAGGCATTGTCCTCTGGGACAAAGTCTCCTACATAACTGAAGTTCTTAAACAACTTTCAGTTACCGAGAATTACAAACGACTCTCTGGTAATCCAACTTCAAGACTTCAAAAAGAAATCTCATCTTTAAGCCAAAACGGCCTGAATGGAGGTTGGCTCTGTGAAAAGGAAGCAACGTTTCTAGTCAACAAAGCGCCCACAGTACCGGCGCTATACATTCTTCCCAAGGTGCACAAAAACACCACTGAACCACCAGGGAGACCCATAGTGTCAGGGTGCAATTCGATACTGAAACCCCTTCCGAATATGCAGATTACTTTATACGACCTTATGCCATAGGATCTGATACCTACATCAAGGATACAACATCTGTCATCAACAAATTGGAAAACCACTGCTTTAATCCTGATGTAGAATATTTGGTAACGATGGACATAGTCAACCTTTATACCAACATTCCCCAATCTGAGGTGTTGGCTATTTTGAAAGATCTGCTAGAAAGTCGCACTAGACCACATGAGGTACCGACCGATTTCATATTGGAATGCATCAGAATTCCCCTGTGTGAGAATTTCTTCCTGTATAAAAAAACCTATTACCAACAACTCAAAGGGGTGGCCATGGGGGCAATTTTTGCTCCAGACATTGCTAATATCTATGTCCCTGAATTTGAAAAAAGATTCATTTACCATCCATTGAATCCTTACCTGGCCAACATATCTTGCTGGCTCAGGTATATAGACGATGTTTTTATGATCTGGAGAGGCAGCAAAGACCTTCTGTCAAGTTTTCATGTTTGGCTCAACGAAAGAAACCCCAACTTGTCATTTACACTTGAAAGTAACAATCTTCAGATGAACTTTCTCGACATCACAATCAAAGTGAGTGAAAAGAACATGTTGTATACCACACTCTACACCAAACCCACGTCCCGCAATACCCTCCTCAAATACAATAGCCACCATCCCAAGGCTTTACGAGATGGCTTACCCTTTGGGCAATTCCTTCGTCTCAGAAGAAATTGTACGAAGAAAACAGATTATTTTAAAGAGGCGAAGACACTCAAGAACAAACTATCAGCAAGGGGTTACCCAAATAAACTTCTCAAACAATCACTAAAGAGAGCGTGGTACAACAATCGGGATTTGCTACTGGCTAACCGTTCACGCAATGAAAGCAACCCCCTAGTCTGTGTTACCACCTTTGGTACCTTGAGTAACCAGTTGAAGAAGGTTATTCTAAAACACGGGCCACTGCTGTCAGAGCTACCAGAACTCAAAGACAAACCCTTATTTTCATTTAAACGTGGTCGAAACCTTCGAGACAGACTAGTGCATGCATACGAAAATGACAACCAAAATCTTGTCGAAAACATGAGACAATTGGCCCCTCTGATAGCCCATTATAAATGCAACAAATGCACTGCCTGCGAAACCACCGAGAATATTAAATCATTTAATCTGAATGGGAGAACAATACAAATCAAAAATTTCTCCAACTGTCGTACACAGAATGTGGTTTACTGTATACAGTGCCCTTGTGGCATGGTATACATAGGTAAAACCACACAAATGATCAAACAAAGAATCCTACAGCATCAATCCAGGATTAGGTGCAAAACAGAGAATGCACCTCTGGTTGAGCACTTTCTTCAGCTCAAACACAGTGAGAAAGAGATAAACTGGTGGGTCATAGAAGTAGTTAAACCTACTATTAGACAAACAAATGTAGACAGGCTTCTGACCTTGAAAGAAAATCAATGGATCGAGTTGGCCAACAGTGATAAAAATGGGTTAAACTCGTCAACCGAATGGTACTCACTAGCCTGCATGACTTGATATGCTACGATCTGGCAGAGACTATCCCTCACAAGAATGTTACTGTACAATTCCCCAAAGATTGTGAGCGCCTTTTTACTGCGACAGATGTCTGCAGCTTCTCTACACTAATATCGTATCAGTTTTACACATATATGCTCAGTAATACATGTACCGTTTTCTGTCACTAATTTTAAGAATGTGCGTTTATTAGAAAATATTGGTTTTCATTCTTTTTTCTGTAGACACAGAGAGACATGTATTATGATTTGATTTTGCAGAATGTATGTGCATCAGAAACGTACTACATATATGCATAGTGATACATGTACCATGTTCTGCAAGTCACAATATGTCAAAAAATTTTTTTTTAAATGTGCTCTCATCAGAAAACAGTGGTCTCTATTCCTTTACCTGTAGATATACAGAGACTTGTACTATGTTTTGATTTTGTAGAATGTACGCGCTTTAGTAATGCGACAGGCACATAACATATTCTTAATGATTCTCATCATGTAGATTAAATATTCACCTACTTTTAGACCCGAGTAACTCACACTATTGAGTAATGGGGAATCCTAAAACAGGCGATTTTTATTATCAATATCAGCTTAGATAATATCCAACTATAAACATGTTTATTTATCAGACATAAATGACGACGATTCGTTCCTTTCACCCATTTATACTTTCTTGCAGTGGCATTTACACTTTAAGCCGATTCATCTAGTATTACCAAAACGTGTATACAATCTAACTATATGACCATTATAATATGGCGGCCGTATTCACTAAACAACAGTCATCTGGTTAACTCATGTCAGATGACTTTCACGCACCACGTTAAGACACTATATAAAGACTGGGATTGGTTTTCCCTCTAACCACCTTTGACGTGACGCAGAGGAACCCTTTCGTCTTTTACGACATTTTTCAAAAAGTAAGTACAGACCCGTGAACATCGCGTTTCAAAACGCTATTAAGCTAATTAGATGCTTTACCGCTGTGCAAGTATAGACCCGTGAACAGCGGTTTCAAAACGCTAACATGCTAACTAGATGCTATGCCGAGGGTTCGGCTCCTTTTAAGCAGCAGCTATGTAACCAAAATTGTTTTTTAGCTCCATCATGAGCTACAGCGGTTTTAGAACGCCAACATGCTGATTAGCTATTAAATCTGAGCGTTCGGCTTTTTTCAGACATCAGCGATGCAACCAAATTGTTATTGAGCTCCATACAGGATGATGTGTTCACCTATACAGCTACGTTTGGCTCTCTTGTAAGCCGTAGCGATGCAATTAAATTACCATTGAGTTCCACACACTTAGTCTTGATGTAAATAATGTTTTCATCTATACATTTCTTCGTTAGTTGGGACATGGATGGCTTCCAGCTTTCCACGCTTTTTCTTAAATGTATAAATTCTTGCCTTGTACATGAACCTCGTTAAGTATCTAAATAGCATTGATGTGCTTTTTATGCTCACTATGATCGCTTTTGATGCTCAATCCGTATAGGCTTCCGCAATGGCTATGTTTATCGTGGAGTCATTTTCTGCCCACAATTTGGCTTTAGATATCATTAACTTAGTCTTTAACCAAAATATACCTATTCCATCACACGCAGCGCTCTTCTGAGTTTTCTAAAAAGTGGATAGATATTGATATAAAGACATGAACCCTTTTAGATCCATGTCCAAATTGCTAAATTTTATATATTTCAGCATTCTTGTTTCCCGAGATTGAATACAAAGGATTCATCACCATTAGGTTTGAATACCATTCGGCCTGAATATATGGACGCAATTACAGGGGAGATTTTTCGTTCCCTCAAGGTAATTGACTATCAAATTTGACTCTTGTTTAAGATCAGGGACACATTAAGCACTTTATATTGCATCATGTAGGCTCCTCTGAGCTTATACATTTCCATTTCCTACAGGCCAAGAACCTTGACTTTCGAGATCAGCTCTGATTATTCACAGCTTGTCCTAATTTTCATCCATGAGTAAGTGCACAAGTTTTCGCTTAAAGCAACTAGATAAGCCAACACTCTTGTCACCACACTGACTAGTCTGTTAAGCTTCCTCTTTTTTAGATTTACTTCTGTAATGCAAATAGCTTAAACACATGTTAATAAATTGTTACATGTTAGCAACACATGTTAGGATTATTTGTTAATTTTATAAACCTTGTTTTATAGGGGTCAACTACATTGCATTAAATTCACTGTCCTGATGATGGTCTTTGGATTTCACCTTTGAGACCGAAACGTCGACACACCAGTCCAAGTCAACATCCTGCATTTGTCTTTCTATTTATTATTTTTAAAAGAAGTCAATTCTATATATTTTGTTAGACTGGATTGTTTTCTTATGTATTAATGGTTTGTTTTGTCATTTCCATTTACTTAAGATATATATGCAATTTCCATTGATTGTGTACCCTACACAATTTGTCAATTTTGAACTTAAAAGAATATAAATAATAATTTTCTTTGAAGAACAAACTTGTCCGTGTTGCTTGATCTTCCTTTTTAGTTCTAATAGTTCATTTATTGAGCAAACTCACAAATAGTGCTGGTTATCTGTTTAATTTGTTTGACTTATTTGGGGCTAGTGTGGTAGCTTCTTTAAGGTCCATAAACAGACAATAAATACGAAGAACAGTTGCTGTTCTGTTCAGCTGATAAGTCTAAATAATATAGACTTCACTACACTGTTTTAACTTTGATGTGTAAACAAATCCCTTGCTGGCACCTTTTATTTTAAACATAAATCTGGATCTAAGCAGGTTTTATATTGTTGTGCTGAATACACACGTAACACATTTGATGGTGCTTCGCATGCATAGAGCTGGTGGAAGATGATGTGATCCTATGCCACTGAGATTTTCAGGTATGGGCCTGCCCTGCAAAAACCCAAATGAGACCTCCATAGATATAAAAATACTATGCTAAATAGGGAGGGTGAGAATTAGGTATTGTTAATTCCTATTCATTACAGCATCTTAGTATGCTGTCACCATTCGCCTTTTATGGACTAGTAACTCTGCTGATAACTTTGTTGCTTATAATATGTTTGCTTGTATTATATAAGATACTGCATTTGAGAACCCTGCATTAGTAAATAAATATTTCAAATATGCACATGTCCTCATTTACTCCACGTTCTGGTTTGAAATGATTATATAGCGAAAGAGTGTTAATGTGTTCCACGATACCTGATGTAATCTAAGTTCATGTTCTGGTTTGTCTAAACATTGGGAGTTTGTTATGACCAATGAGACACTGTAGCTTGCTCGGTAAGGGGATTTTGGGTACTGAGGTGAGTTTTGGGCCATCCTAATTCACTGAGGTTCCAAATCTCTATGCACAGTTCTGTAGGAGAATGGAATTCCCACTACATGGCGCCCATACGTTGTTGGCCTTATATCATGACACTCGAGTAGTATATCATTCAATTCTTAACCCCTTCACTGTAGTTTCCGGAAAACTGTGGTGTCAGAACAAACCTACCTATTTTTGAAATAGGTCTTTTCAAGCTTGAATCTTTCTAAAACGGTTTCCTTGAATTACTACCCAGTTGTGCTACAAAGTTTACTTTGTTTTTCGTATTTCGTATTTTCGTATTTCCTGTGCTGTCATGGCTGCCTTGGACATTCCGCAGCATAGTCGCATTGCGGTGCGAGATCATTTGCGGATGTACAATGTGCCTTTTGAAGGCTTGGCTGTGATCATGGTGGTGAGTGCTGATGCTGCTTACCCTTACAAACTGTTTTATTCGTGGGTGACATTTCCGGAGGTTGACATAAATTCTAATGTGTTCCACACGTACACTCTCATGGCTGTACCTAATGAGTATACTCCGTACAGGGTACAGGAAGTTCCTATTGACGTTTGACAGCATCGAGTTTGGTTTGTGGCGCCCTACCCCATTCTTTGACCACTCCGAGATTAGGTCCTTTGTCCATTCCAGGAGCTAGTTGGCCTGTTTTGGCTGGATTTACTCCTCATCCTCTACACGGCAATTGTAACGTGGCTGAACATCGACGACTACATGTAGTCGCAATTGCCGTGATTAGAGCCTTAGTGCATTACATGGGCCGTAATCTCCCAGGTGGGGCCCCGGGGTGTGCGGTGCTTCTGGCCGGACAGGGTGGTTTGAAACTCAGTCCCGTCATGGTCAATGCCATAATGGGCAAGAAACCCCAGGAAAAGGATGACTTTCCTTTCTGGCTTGCAGAGAATGTTGACCAGCTGGAAGCTGCATTTTCTAATATGACTCCTGGTGAAAAACACCGGATTCTAACACTTAGTTTGCTGAAAGGTTTGGCCCCTGAGCTTGTTGACTGTGAGACCTGGGGTAAGACTTTTGCAGCGGTCTATGCAAGGTGCTATGGCACCCCGTCTATGGCAGTACTGACTACGGTTGTTAAACGTGTTCAAGATGATCACGGACCTGAGTCTTCGGTTGAGTTGGGCATGAGCCTGTGTGGCACCTTTGATGTGGTTTGGGATCTCATCCTTGCTAATGTCAAGGGGGATGCAGTGAACTTTCAGGTTGCAAACGCTTTGGCGGCGCTTCCCGATGCCGAGAAACCCCGACAGTTAGCGAAGATTATTGTGGCGGCTTATAAAACCGTGGGTCGCAATAGTAAGGGTCTTAAGCCTTTTTCTGTTAAGGAGAAAAAGCAACCCCAGGGACAAGCTTCGGAAACGGAAGTTCAGCCCAAGTCCAAGAAAAAGAATTGGCCTAAAAAACAGAAACAGGGAAAGCAACAGCAACAACAACAAACACAGGTTTCTCCTCCTGCGTCACCGTTACCTGCGCAATCTGAACGCGTTTATGACTTGCCCGATCGCGCGATGATTAAATCTCCGGATCGTTTTCAGGCTTCTGAACAACGCTCTCCTCGTTCCTTTTATGACTCATTGGCCCCCACTACCGGTGGTGGAGGGGGCGGCAGGGGTCGGGGTGGCCAGCAAGAACGTGACCAGCCCCGCCCGAAAAATGGTGCAGACAGGCAGGAAGGCTCGACACCGAAGAGACCGCAGTTTGCAAAGAAGAAAGTCGCTGACTTAACAGCGCATCGATATGCCACAGATAGTGAGAACGCGGCTTCGGAATCTGACGTGGGCTCTGACCTTGCTGGACAGCGCGGCAGAGATTACCATAGTGAGAGAGGCCCTGCGTCCACTACTGAAGGTGACAGCGACTGATACTTATGTTGTGATCGAAACAGCTGATACAAGAGTTGCTCCCCCTGATAGACTTTTTGAAATTGTCCTGTTGATCGAAGGTGACATACAGCGAACCATTAAAGGGGTATTTTGGGAAAATATATCGTCTAAATATGAATTTTTGCTTTTTGAGGCTGACTGGCCCCCACCTTTTGTTCTCGCAGCTCCGCGAGGGGAAGAGGTAATCCTCCCCAGTTTCGCGAACACAGTCTCGAAAGAGGATGCGCTGCATTTTGCAGAAGAGTGGGCTCTGGCTCTAGCGCTGGCTGTGTACCGCAATCAATGTGGTTGGGATAAATTGTCCCCGTGCCACGAGATTCCTTTATGGTCTAGGCCGCAACCTCAACCTCAATATCCCAATACGGCGTGAAGCAAAGGCTTCCGTCGCGGCAATCCTTGAACAATTGGTATATCAAGGTGTAATTGAAACATGTTTGTCACCGATGAATAACCCTCTTTTTACTGTAAACAAGCCAGACGGTTCGTATCATTTGGTATTGGATTACCGGCATTTAAACTCGCATTGCCGTAACTGTGCAGTACAGAATACTCACGGCTCTGCCCAAGTGAATAGTCTTGTGCGTAAGCGGTTTAAAACCACGCTTGACATTTCCAATGGTTTTTATGCCCATAGATTGGATGGTCTAAGTTCCCAATGGACCTCCTTTACTTGCGGCGGTGTCGAAAAACTATTTTGGCGTTTGCCTATGGGCTATAAGAATAGTCCTGGGATTTTTACTGCCCGCATTGTCTCTCTGTTGTAGAGAATCGACCCGGATGCTTGTTCGTATGTGGATGACATATATCTCACAGACGACGAACTTTGGGACCATCTGTGTCGAGTCAACAGAATAATTTGTACCTTTGCTAACTTGGGTTACAAATTTAACTTTGCAAAATCGCACATTGCAGAGTACACAGTGTTGTTTCTGGGCTACGAGCTCAACAATGAAGGAAAAGGTTTGGCTCCTCACTTCCTGGAGAAATGCGCACAACTGCGCACTCCGACAACACTGAAAAAATTACAATCTTTACTGGGCTTCTTAAATTTTGGGAGAACATACATTCCGGAATATGCCCAGCGTATCAAGCCTTTGTATGCTTTGATACAACCTTCTTTTTCCAAATCATGCTGGCTGCCTGAGCATTCAGCTATTCTGCAGTCTTTGCAAGCTGATCTGCTCGCTTCTAAATCCTTACTGACTCGTGATAATCAGACCTACCTGGTGATAAGAATTATCCCTAGGACGGTGGGTTTCACGTACCTGAATTTTAATGAAGGAGACACGGTACCTATTGCTTACAAGTCACACTCGTACACTTCAGCTGAACTGCGCTTTTCCACTGTGGAGAAAGTTTTGACGGCTGTGCAGATGGCAATTCTTAAGGAACGAGCCCTGTCACAGGGAAAGCGCATGTTGGTTGTTACCCCGTGTCCTGCCTTGGAGGCAGTCACGAAAGCAAGTGCACCTAATTCCAAAGCTTTGCACCCTCGATGGATTCAATGGGCTGCTTCCTTGACGTCCCAGGATGTCACGTTTATTTTTGATGCCTCATTACGGTCTCTGGAGTACTTACAGTATGAATTTGTTCATCCGGCTCCTTTAGCAATGCGACCTTTGGAGGATTTCCATTGCATCATTTACACTGATGGTTCGGCGCAGGTTGCGCATGGCTCTAAACATGCCTACGTTTCCGCATGCACCATTGTGGTCGGTGCCATGGTGAACGATGAGTTCAAGTCCAGTGTCGTGCACACGCAGACACTAGGGGACTGCACCGCACAATTAGCAGAACTTCGTGCTCTGATGCTTGCATTGGAGTACGCTGATCTTGGTGTGACAACACTTATTGTAAGTGATTCTTACTACTGTGTCCAGTCTTACAATGAGAACTTTTTGGATTCAGAATGACTTTCGTGATTCCAAGGGTAGCACAATAAAACATAAGATGATCTGGGTCTGAGTGGCTGAGCTTAAAGAGCAGTTGCCATTTGTGTTTGTGATTCATACTCTTGGCCATCAGCCTGTTGGAGTTCACGCTGTCGGTAACTCGCTTGCTGATGAAGCGGCAAAATCTGCAGTATCAAAATATTTAGTTGCAGCAGTTACACGGTCCAAAATTAAAATAGATGATGAAATCTTGGCGGATGTAGCTGCCACTGAGAAGGGAAGGTTCCTTATGTGAAAATTCCTGATGTTGGGGAACGGTTGATTCCCAACTTGGATCGCAGGGCTACATTAATTACAGCGGCGCATGAAGGTGTGGCGTCTGCGCATGCGGGCGTCTCAGCCACTGTAACTCAGCTACAACAACGGTTCTGGCGGCGGGGACTGTACAAACAGACGCACAATTATGTCCTTCAATGTGACATTTTCCAGCAGATTAAGCCTTCAACTGCTGCGCGTCCGCCTCCGACACAGTTGTACATATCTAATAAACCACTGGGTTGCATGTATTTGGATCACTGCAGTCCTTTTTCTTCTGATACTGCGTATAAGTACATCTTAGTAGCAGTTGATTCATGCACATGCTTTGTGTGGGTATGGCCCCATCGCAGCGCTGATTCACGGACTGTCATAAGAGATTTGCGGGTCTTTGTAGGGATTTTTGCCTGTAGTACCTTCCATTCGGATCAGGGTCCGGCTTTTGCCTCTAAGGCGTATAAGGATGCTATGATTTCGTTGGGGATCCAAGTCAAGTTTTCGTCCCCATACAGGCCTGAGGGTAATAGTGTAGTGGAACGAATGAACCGTGACTTAAAGCAATCTTTGACAGCACAAGTTATAGGCACTGGCAGAAACTGGCTGGCCCATCTCAATGGCATGCAGCGTGCTCTAAATAATCTCCCTGGAAGGTCTCTGGGTGGGCGGACCCCGTACAAAATGCTCTTTGGTATCAAGATGTATGTCCCTGACCTCGACGGTCTAGACTGCGTGGCCCAAGCCACGGCCTTTGACGTAGATGAACATTGCAATATTTTACAGGATCTACAAAAGACCAGAGACAGTCTTGCAAAAGAACATTTTCCCTCCACATCGGATGATTCGTTGCAGATCCCGGTAGTTGACTGGCTACCCAAAGTTGGAGAACTGGTTCGAGAGAAGATCGATAACAAGAAAGAATTTGGTCCTTCCTGTTGAGCACGGTTCCCGTTCTTGGAGTGAAGGGCACAAGACAAGTCATTTTACCACCACTTCCAGGTCGTAAAGAAAACAGGTTTATCTCTATTGACAATGTCAAGATACACAGGGTGGCCGATTCTTCAAAGTATGACACCGGCGGTCTCCTGTCCTTCGATTGTGAGAAATTCTATTTTGGCCACTACTTCTAATGCTGAGCCAGAAGTGGCCCTCGAGATGCCTGCTGTTTCCAATCCTTTATTAAACACTTTTCCCGTTAATAAAATTGATGACCTATATTACGCCTATCCAGCTGATTTATATATGCCTGATTTACAAACACGTTTGGCCACAGAATCCAGGTTTTCCTTTGACTCTGTTTCAGTGACTTCGACAAAACCCTCACGTTGTGCAATTTATGCCTCTTTATTTAAAAAACATTTTTTGATTCCCCCTTGGACATATATTTGTCCGGTACTTTTTTCAGTTTACCTTTTTATGTCAATTGGTTTTGTGTTTTATTTTTTCCGTCTCATCGATGGACACTATGTCGAGGAAAGAACTTGAATTCGGCATCTTAATGGAACTTTGGCCCCACATTCCTCGTCACATACAGCACACAGACTGAAGAGAGACTTAAATTATGTTAACATCACTGCTTGGCCTGTTCTTGATGGGATTGTGTGGGATGCAGTTAGATTTCAAATACATGGCCCTACTGAAGTGGTTAATGTCCCTAATGTGCTCAGAGTGAACATGGGGGATGTGGTGAAACAAAACATACGTTCTGATGATTGGGATATTCAGGCCGTAGAGTCATTATTCTCTGATTTGAAATATTATGCTGCCTTTGATGCTGAAGATTTATATTTAGAGGCTGCTAATTATGGTGAAATATTTTGCTTTCAACATTATGGTAATAGTTTTCTACATAAAACAAGTTCCAGAAGGGGTACTGTAAATTACACACAGTGGGAACATTGCCCAGCACCATTGCAAGGCAGCTCCAGTACATTTTTGAAAAAGTACACTTATTTTACCGACTTTAATAAATCAAGTCCTGGGTCCTTTTATTTTAAAATGACACAAAAGTCCATGTCCAAAGTTAGACTTACCGATACTAAATTACTGTATTCGAAGTCCTTTCTAGACAAGTTAGCTGTAGAGGGCTATGAGCTATGGAAGGAAACCATTGACCTTAAATCGGTTTGGGGTACTAAAAATTGGCAGGTAGAAGGCACTGAGGCTTTGCACCGTGATGTCTCATCCCAAATCATATGTTGTTTTTAAATTCTACTATTTCCCAGACAACATGCTTTGGATTGGCTACTTCTAAAAAATTAAATACACCTACTATCCCCGAATTGGAAGAATATTCTGGTTGGAATAATTTTACAAAGTTTTCCATTCGTGAATTGCAAACACTATTGCACAATACATCCTTTAATGTATCCAGTTTGGATCCGAAGGGTTGGCTGATGTGGCATAGAAGCTCTGATTCTTTCCAACGTCGCTTTCTAGGTTTGACTGAAGGTTTTACACAGGTAAGGCCTGATCCCCGTTTTGATACTGATCATTCTGTCACCACTTACTCAGTTGGCAAATTATGTCAGAATTGGCTACAACATTCTACGTTAGCTGCAGTTAATTTACATCTATCCAAGTTGACTGATAATGTAGATTTAAATGATTTCATAAAAGGCCCGGCTAGTGGTAGATCTAAACGGTGGATTTATGCAGTTTACAATGAAATCTGGAAACTTTCACAAATTGAGGCTGCTAAGCGCCTTAGAGCTATTGATCAAGCTAATTTGGAAAAGGTGCTTGCAGTTGTCGATAACAGTATTAACATGCTTTCTTCCCGCATCTACACGTTGAATAATATTGTATCGTCTGTTGTTGATATAGTAAATGATGAAGTGTCTGTGTTATACCATGGTCAAAATCAATTGCGTTCTATAATGCAATTTGCATGGACCCTGCAGATGCTTAAGGCAGGCAGAGTGCCCTGGAATTACATGAATGTGTCCTCTCTCTTTGCCCCTTTCAATTTGACTGACAAACAGCGCCTGCTTTCAGTGCGTGATGCATCCTTTTCCATGTTACACATTGAGAGGTTGGAGTCTTTACCGTTCTCTGTAGCTGAGGCCACTTCTGCAACGTGGCTTATCCTCGGATTGATCACATTACTATTTGCCTTATACAAGTTTACTAATTGTATGCAATATATTGCGATAGGGAGATATGAACCATTAGGCAGCTCATACCTCCATGAGGCATGGTCTCTTCCATTTACTTATAGGTGCCTGAAAGAGGAGAAAGAAGTGTATCTTAATGAGGAGGAATGCACAGAGTCCCCGGACCATTCATTGATATGCAGACACATCCAGTTAGATGGTTCTTGTAATCAGGACCGGCCTAATTTAGCCTGTGTTTTGAAAGGCACTCAGGTTCCCGCAATCGTTCCCACTTTCACATTACTGGCGAATGGTAGTTATTTACTGGTGAATAACGAAGAGTGTTGTGGGTTAATTAAAGGTATCGCTTATGTGTTAACTGTATCAGAACGTGTTGTCTGTTGCAAAAACGTTCTGTATCCCCCTACGCATGGGAATTCAGAAGCTTCCATCTGGTCGCGCATCCCAACCTTGAAAGCAGAGTTCAATGGTATGAGGAGAATAAGAGCCCTTTTGTCTCAAAAAGAGGTGGCCCTGAGTTCAGCCCGAGAAACATTTGTCCTTCACATAGCTAACGCGCACAGAGGTGCAGGCGCTTTTAAATACTGATTTGCCGTTACATTTCAGCGAGCTGGTTCATCAAATCTTTAATGCCTCCTCCACTTCTGGCCTTGCTCACTTTTTTAAAATAGTTAGCAGTGGTCTTGTGACTTCATTCGAGAAAATATTTGGAGTCATCCCTGCCTTCTTTCATTCTATATTTTCAAGTCTGTTTAGTGGCTTCCCTGTTTTGTTAGCATTAGCTGCAGGCATTTTGGTGATATTTTGTTTTATTAAACATGGATGCCCATCCTGCGTTAGAAGCCGCAGAGCCCCTCCTGCCACTGCTTCGCATCCGGATGCTTGATTACTATGGCCCCCTGCCGCTTGCGACTTTAGGCACGGCATTTGGATTATCGTTTCGATTTTCCTATTTTACATGTGTCCAGCCTGTCTTTCATTGCCTGAGCTGTGATTTCGACTGGGCCCTTGATTTGTGTCTCTGCTTGACGGTGTCTCCTGATGTCGATTTTAATCATCTGATGAGCCCCGTAGTTGCTCACGAGTTGGTTTGTTCTGGCGAAAGGATTATGGCCTTGGCAGCGATGCATGGACTAATGGGTCATTGGGACATACTCGCAGCGGCGCATGAGTTCTTGGAGTTTTCTTGAGAACCCACTAAGTTGCCCTCTGAGGATGCTGGAGGATCCAGTGCTGGAGGAGCACGTATGTTCTTTCCCAATACTTAATTGGATGTCTGAACTGTTTTCGGATGATGACAGTGATTTCATGTTGGAGGCTGTTGCTGCATATTTTGCATATTCAGTCCTATCCTGAGAAGCCTTGGAGACTTTTGTTTTAAGCAGGTACCTGGTTGTATTTTTTGGAAGGTGCCTTTTGTTCTTACAAACGATTCTTTTTATACGCCCCGGGCCTATTCACTTGTACGAAAGGGGCCTTGTGTTGAAAAGTTCAGACCATTGCATTTGGCCGCTGTATGCCATCATATCTGCTTTTGAAATTTAGCTTAGCTCATTATTGTTGAACTCTGCTTTCATGTTATGCCCCTGTTCTGGTCTTAACTTACCTTAATTTTTGACCGTGCTCGGATCATTGGGGGGTGTCATATAGCTAATTATTTTCTATATACTGTGTTAAGTTAGCATGAGCTTATTAAATGTTTAAACTTCATTTTTCCTTTTGCTTCATTTTGCACACGACACATAACTGTTGTTTTAGTTTTCAACCCAGAAGAGCTTCTTGATTTACTTGAGAAATAATATTGCTCTGATAACAGTTTTGCTTGGTACAATGTCTGCACAGTGAGTGCTGAAGGCTCCAAGGATAACTCGACACAGTGTTGTTGTGAGGTCTGATCTTCGCACCTCCATAGACATAACACATATGCTGCTGCCAAAATCTGCCTCTAAGCGGGTTTTATATTGTTGTGCTGAACACACACGTAACACACTTGATGGTGCTTCGCATACAGAGAGCTGGTGTAAAATGATGTGATCTTCTGCCACTGAGATTTTGAGGTATGGGCCCGCCCTGCTAAAACCCAAATGAGACCTTCATAGATATAAAAATACTATGCTAAATAGGGAGGGTGAGAATTAGGTATTGTTAATTCCTATTCATTACAGCATCTTAGTATGCTGTCACCATTCGCCTTTTATGGACTAGTAACTAGGCTG
Source organism: Lissotriton vulgaris (assembly GCF_964263255.1). NCBI lineage: Eukaryota > Metazoa > Chordata > Amphibia > Caudata > Salamandridae > Lissotriton > Lissotriton vulgaris. Next base: position 5,296 of record NW_028254389.1, on the reverse strand, counting down.
ATAACTTTGTTGCTTATAATATGTTTGCTTGTATTATATAAGATACTACGTTTGAGAACCCTGCATTAGTAAATAAATATTTCAAATATGCACGTGTCCTCATTTACTCCACGTTCTGGTTTGAAATGATTATATAGCGATAGAGTGTTCATGTGTTCCACGATGCCTGAGGTAATCTAAGTTCGTGTTCTGGCTTGTCTAAACATTGGGAGTTTGGTATGACCAATGAGACACTGTAGCTAACTAGATAAGGGGATTTTGGGTACTGAGGTGAGTTTGGGCCATCCTAATTCACTGAGGTTCCAAATCTCTATTCACAGTTCTGTAGGAGAACGGAATTCCCGCTACAGTATAGCTTGCTTAATGTCCAATAGCTTGCTTAATCTCCACAACGGCCCCTCGCGGCGGGATGCCTGGCTTTCACCTTGCGGATACCCTGCCGGGGTTATCTCACAGGGGAATACCAGGACGGGTTCCCTAAGCAAGCGCTTAGAAACCGGTTGGTGATTTGCGCTATATAAATTCCTGTACATTTGCATTTGCATTTACAGTATCAACAAATTAGACAGGATCTCAGGGATGAAAGTTGAAGAATCTTAAAAGTAAAAAAAGAGTTTTAAATTCGATCCTTTTGGTCAACCATTGTAGACGACGAATATACCCCGTTGCAGAGCAACTTCTAGGAAGCCTAAGCAAGACCGAAGCTGCCGCATTCTGGACTCGCTGCCGACGAATCACCTATGCCTTGTTATCCCATTTAGGGAGTGAATTTGCATAGTACAGTTTGGACAGAATAGCCGCCTTAACTATCATCTGGCGGGTGGAAGGATCAAAAACCCACAGCAAGGGAATAAGTCCCCGACGTAGGCCAAAGCACGTGCCTGCTACTTTCTTTGTGTGCTCCTGAAACCTGAGAGAGGAATCCATCCATATCCCGAGATTTTTCACTACCGGCTTGGGGGTGGGAGCACTACGCAGAGTCTTTGGCCATCATTGCTCACTCCAAAGTCCCCGTTCCCTCCCCACCAACAACACCTCGGACTTATTGGCATTGAGCTGAAGGCGGTTGGTGGTCATCCACTCCGCGACGGCCGCCAGGCTTCTTCGAAATCTGGAGGCCCCATGTAGGGTCGTCAGAGAGGTCCACTACCAACTGCGTATCATCGGCGTACGAGACCATGGTCAGACCATTGGCCCTGGCCACAGCAGCTAAGGGTTGCATGTACAGATTGAACAGTACAGGGCTCAGGGCTGAGCCCTGAGGAACACCCTGCCCGATAGACTGGGCGCGGGAGAGAAAGGGGGGTAGATACTTGGAATGTTCTGTCCAACAGGAAGGATCTAAACCATTCCAAGGCTAGGCCAACAACCCCGTCCTCCTCCAGACGATGTAAAAGGATCTGGTGGAAGACTGTGTCGAACGCGGCACTGATGTCAAGCAGTGTCAGGGCCGCAGTGTTCCCAGCATCCAGAATGGACCGCAGATGTTCAGTCACAGCTAGGAGAGCAGTCTCCATGCTGTGACCAGGGCGGAAGCCATTCTGGGTCAGGTCCAAGAAGCCACTATTATTTAAGAAGCACGTGAGGATGTTATTAGTATGTGCCTCTGCGATTTTAGCTACCCACGGCAACAATGATATAGGGCGGAAATTTTCCAATTTAGCTGGATCAAGTGAGGCTTTCTTGAGTGGAGGGACCACCCTTGCCTGCTTCCACAGCCTAGGGACAATTGCTGTGGTAAAGGAGATGTTAATTACCTGGCACAATGGTGTAAGAAGCACAGGTAGGGACTCCCTGAACTGGGCCAACTTCAGGGGATCTGTCGAGGAGCCATATTTAACTTTCCTACTTAACAAAATAAACTCATCCTGAGTGATGGCAGGAATGGCTGCCAGAGTATAAATAGGGGAAGGGCAGTGCGAAACAGCCGGACCAATAATGTCCACCGGGAAGGATCTATAAATGGCTTCCACCTTTTTAACAAAAAAGTAGGCAGGTTTGCTGTTGTGAGACAGGACCTGCCTCTCTGGATGTTGAAAGTGACACCCCAGAACTGCGCGGTGGGACTCTAAGGGGCCGATTACGATGGTGACGTCACTATACAGGCCTTCTGTTTGGTAGTACTGCGGGTGACATTGCTTCTTCCCTTGTGCACCTAAAAGATAACAAGCAAGAAAAATATTTAGTGAAACTTGGCATTGTTGCAGTTTTAGTATAGACAAAGGCAATATTAGTATGATGTTTTTTTTAATTAAAGTGAGATAGAAACTGAAAGAATATCTTAAGAAGACTTGCTTTTGTGGACTGAATACGCACCGAGTTGAATGTTTTGTTGGAAGTAGGGATCCGAGTACCTCTTTGATCATCTCAGGATCTGAGTTATTTGTCGATTGACCTGAGGAAGCCCTATTCAGGGTGAAACATCGTTGGCTGCGGTGTACTATTCATATGTGGTCCAAGAATCCATTAACAGCTTTTGAAGAGTCCGGACTGATTCATCTACTGTGCATTTGTGCATTTGAAATGTTTATGTTGCCTCTCTGTGCTTTTTGTTTAATATTACTGTGGTGGGGTACTTAGGTAATATAATCACTTTAAAGTCAAACCACACCACCATACCATAAAATGTAATTCCCCATCAGGATAACACAATATGCAGATAGAGCTCTTTCCTTTATGTCGATATATTCTAAAGGAAACACCTGTGGCACTCAGGGAACTGCATGGGTAAATTGAATAATAATCTTTTAAAAAATGGAGGTTAGTGTGCACCTATAGTTGGTACAAGGAGAATTGGATTAAACATTAAAAAAAATCATGATGCTGATGTGTCCGCAGTGAACAATGCAAAAACCACAGTTGATGGACAGAATGCAGAACAAAGTCATACATTCACCCCAGTACAGAGATCTGGGCCTAAATCCATCGTTTTTTTGCACTCCACACCACCCCAGTTCAGACATGGCCATATGCAAATCAGTCTGACCCTGTGCCTCATGGGAACAGTCCAGCCCGCACTGCCAAGCCATTCCTTCCCCAGACCGGAAACAAGCTTCCGAGGACTGGTTTCTGGCATTCCAGCCGTCTTCAGCCCGGCTTGCTTGAATCCAGTGGTGTGGAGAGCATGGGACTCACGTCTGAGCATATCCATCCCACTCGGGTGACAAATGCAAAAACCACAGTTGATGGACAGAATGCAGAACAGTGTCATACATTCACCCCAGTACAGAGATCAGGGCCTAAATCCATCGTTTTTTTGCACTTAACACCACCCCAGTTCAGACATGGCACCGGGGTGGTGTGGAGTGCAAAAAAACGATGGATTTAGGCCCAGATCTCTGTACTGGGGTGAATTTATGACATTGTTCTGCATTCTGTCCATCAACAGGTATTTTTGCATTTGTTCAGTGGGGTCAGTAATCGCATGTCTGCGAACAAACGTGATGTTGACTCAGCTACTCAGTTGACTCAGTGACGGTGGGGCACAACCCCGCATTGATCGGCATGAATAAGATGTGGCAGCACCCGCAGCAGTCTATTCACCAAGACTTTCATGAAAATCGTGAGTTCACATTAACCAGCAAAATGGGCCTATTGGAGGCACAGGTGGCGGCCACTTGCCCCTTTTTGTGGACTACCACTATAGTGGCCACATTCAACTCGCGGGGGGAAGGTGCCCCGCCACTTGAATTCAGAATACAGATTTACCAAGTGAGGCGTAAGCACAGAACCAAAGCATGGATAATATTCCACGGGGTACCTGCCCATCCTGGTATTTTGGCCCATTTCAAGGGCTCTTTAGCTGCTTCCACCTCATCTGTTTGGATTGGTGAACTGGAGGTCCACACATTGAAGCAATGAGAGCCTGGCCAGTGCCACATCATGAAGAAAAAGGCTAGCCTATTCATGCATGGGTAAGAGGTGGTGGGCATATAGGGCCTGGTAGTAGGAAGCAAACGCTTCCGCCGTTTACTCAGCACTACTGAGGGAGGCTCAGACCGTCTGCATCCCTGACAGCAGACATTAAAAGTGATGACATCCCACCCGTGGCAAGCCAGTAGAGGAGTTTCCCATTCTTGTTGCCATGCTCGTAGACCATATGGGTGGTCTCCTCTCAGCACAGTCATGCCTCGTTTAGCACCAGTTGGTACAACAAGGCCTGTGAGCTGATGATGAAGGCCCTCGGGCACCTCACAGAGCAATGCTGGTAAAGAGCAAGGATGCAGGATACAAGGCCTGCGAGCTCCTCCCCTTTGAGCCTTTCGGCCATATGGAGGTAAGGCTTGACAATCCCTCAAATCATGGCCTTACCAGGTGCCTATTGGGAGCCAGCAGAGACCATAGAGCCAGCATTCAAATCTTATGTTATTTTGGGGAAAAGTGTAGGGTCACATTATTTAGGTAGTTGATATTTTGTCCTTGAGTCAATAGTGTTATGGTCTATATCGTACCGTTTGAGGAGGAAACGGAAACACATGCCACACATCCATTTTAAAGTGAGAAATATTGAGAAAAATAGACAGAGAAAATGAAATCTTGAATAATGCCCTGATGAAGTCCCTATAAGGGATGAAATGCGTATGCTCAGTTTGTCAAAGTGATGTTGGAAAATTGGATATTTAATGAAAAGAACTTTCTATGAAAAGATACCAACGTTTGGTGATTGATTGAGAAAAGAAAATAAAGACTTTGCATGCAAGAAGTGAAATCAAAAAGAATGATTACAGCTACAAGCAATTGAATCTGAATGTTAAATGTGGACAAAAATATATAGTTGCCCTTGTACAATGTAACATTATAGTCCTCTGGCATTTTATGGCAACCCACTGACATGTAACAGTATCAGTTCTGAATACTTTTTATTTTATGGCACAGGACCAACTGAAATGTTGAGCAGCTCATCTCTTTTTGTTCTAAGAAGCATTCTCAGCACTGGACCCCTTCCATCGGAACTAATGTGTCATTCTGCGCTCTTTTTTTTCTCACTCTATTGGTAGGCAATGGTGAAAATTAAGAATTCTGACCATGCTCATGCATTTGTGGTGATATTCTTGGCAAAATTCCCTTGAAAAAGTCAAATTGTTTTTCGGAAAGTAGAATAGAAAATTTCTCTTTAATATATATATTTGGCAAGTCTTTCTCCCACAACTGAAACCTAATGAAATTTGTTGGACATTTTTCCATAATTTCATTTAAGTTGTTAAATCAATTTCTCATACCTTTATTCATTGACTCTTGTTTGTGGTGTGGGAGGCTGTGTGTGTGGGGTTTTAGAAAGTTTTACCAGAACGTGATA